>NW_013665801.1:397778-410152 GCF_000517525.1 Limulus polyphemus | reverse complement strand
GGAGCTTATTAGCCCATCAAGGATGTTCCTTCCAGATCCCAACTATAACATCTTCTTATTACTCGTGTATTCATCCAATCTTTTCTTGAACTCAGTTAAATTTTCTTCCTCCACCACCCTTGAAGCTAGCTCATTCCAAAACCCAACCACCCTGTTTGAAAAGTAATACTGTCTAAACTGCAGACGACTCCTACTCTGCCAAAATTTGAACTTATCACCCCTTGTCTCATTGTTTTCACTGCTAAACACAAAAAGTTTGATGTATCTATATTATTAATACCCTTAATAATATTAAACACTTCAATCAAATCCCCTCTGACCCTTCTCCTCTCAAGAGAAAACAAGTTGAAAGATTTTAGTCTCTCGTCATAGGACAATCCTACCATTCCAGGTATCATCCTAATGGCTTTTCTTTGAATTTTCTCCAACAATTCAATGTCTTTCTTGAGTAAGGGAGCCCAAAACCGTACACATTACTCTAAATGAGGCCTTACAAGTGATCTATACAGTGAAACAATAATATTCGTTTCCTTGTATTCAATATTTCTATAGATGCTATCCAAAATCCTATTAGCCCTATTGCTAGCTACAATACACTGTTTAGATGAGTTAAGTGATTTTTCTATCACAACATCAAAATATTTTTCTTCAACCACAGTATTTAATATATTCCGATTTAAATCATAACAATAATTTGAATTGTGAAAACCTACATGCATTACCTTACATTTTGGATAATTAAACATCATCTGCCACGTATTGGCCCAATGCATCAAATGATCTAAATCTCCCTGTAGGTCTGCAGCATCTTTGATACAGTTACCCACCCCAAAACTCTTATTACTACTAGTTAAATTATTTCAAATAAAACACATTTATAAATTAGTATTTCACAATTCAATAATTCATCATTTTTATTCTCATACCAAAAGGAATATTTACAATCATGCAATAATTACGAATTTTTATTGATAAGTTCAGTTTTCAGTCTTAACAATAATTTATTACTTTAAACAGTGTTTCATATCTTGAACAATATTTTATCTGATTGATATACCGATAAACAATGGAATATGAATTCAGCAGCCATTAAAATAAGGATTATTGTATTCATAATACTTACCAGGAAGATCAAGCTACGTGATTCCAACAACAATATATATATAGTGCCTAATCAAAATATAAATATAAATATAAAAAAATGAAAAGATTAGGACTAGTGAAAGGTATACTTTGTTATTTTGAATTCTCAAAGCTATTATTTGATAGTTAACTGTCATCAGTGTTAAAGGAACAGTTTATATGTTAGTCATATAGGTGGAATTGTACCTCTTTGTATTAATGCAGATTTAATGAGTGATAAAAGAAGCCAAAGATCATTATGGATTCATTCATTGTATTTTTGAATTTCCAAGCAAATTATCCATTACATATTATGTATATATATATGGTATTTGGCGTAAAGTATGGTCTATTCATATGTACAATATGTGATTAGTTGCTATGTTGTTTCAACATAGATGTATTTTTCGATTATTGTATTCTAAACAAGAAACTTTGTTTATATAATGAAACATAAATAGTGTAATGTTTAAGTTTAATGTTTGATATACTAATATGTTTGTAAAAGGAAAGTTAAATACAATGGATTTTATTGTAAACGTACAGAAGATAAGTAACTGTATTTTCAAACTATTAATCAAACAATGTTAGGAAAGAGCTTAAGTATTGTTATCAAAGTGCCAATTGTACCTGTGTATTGTTAAGAACCATAAGAAATAATTGTTTATAGTGTATTTTGTTGTTGTTGTTGTCAATATATATGGTATGATGACCAAGTTTCTAATATACACCTTTGCTGTTGAAAAACTCAACTAATGTGGGATGTTTTTCATTCACCTTTCATTTAACTGTATTGGAAATAGTACTGCAAGTAAAATATTCATAATGGATTAATTTTCATCCTTGAATATTAAGAACAAGGTAAATATTTCAACCAAAATTATAAAATTCAGGATGTTAAAACAATCAATAAATTATTTTTAGAAGTTGTGAAATTAAAGATAATTACCCTAAAAATTACAAACTTTCAAATTAAAGTGAAACTGAAAAACATAGAAATATAGAGCAAATATCTAAGTTATTTTGTATGACTCACATTTCAGAATTGTACAATAAAAATAATGGGTAAAATGAATAATGTAAGAAGAATATTTTATTTTTTCAATGTTTAGTATGCTACATCAAAAATAAAACCATGTTTACTTCTGATTACTTTATTTTTTCAATGTTTAGTATGCTGCATCAAAAATAAAATCATGTTTACTTCTGATTATTTCATTTTTTCAATGTTTAGTATGATACATCAAAAATAAAACCGTGTTTACTTCTGATTACTTTATTTTTTCAATGTTTAGTATGCTACATCAAAAATAAACAAAAATAAAACCATGTTTACTTCTGATTAATAGTTTAAACACTAAATGAAATCAAGAAGTACAAATAATTTTCTCAATTAATTTGAAATTCTAATATTTCGGACCAATTTCCTCAATAAATAAAAATCGTATGTTTGACAAAGGTTTGTTCGTAGCTTAGATATCAACTTTAACATTTATTACACCTAAAATAAACAATCAGATGAGTGCGAATAAAATTCAGGTCCTCAGTGCTTTTTTGTTAATCTTCTGACAGATTTGGTATTATAAAATGCACATGTGTTGGTAATTACAATTACGTGGCTTGTATTAAAAGATATTTCAAACTTTAATGTAAATGTAATATATATATATATATATATACTAATTTAGCGTAAGTAGAGAAAAGATAGTTAATTAGGACTATTCAGCTGAAAAGATGGCAAATCTGAGATCTTTACTCATGATATGAGAACAGACAAAAAATAACAGGTAATAAACTTTATCACAAAAATCTGTATAAACGTAAAGCAAGTACAGAGTATTTTAAGAGTAACATCAGTGCTTCTCAAGAATCATATAACAGTATTGGTTGAATAAAAAGCTACTTCACATAAAGAGAAAGAAATATTTTAAAACTCTCCTTCCTTTAAAGTAATAGTGTTAAATTTTTTTTAAATATATGAGCGAAACATATTCAGAAATTTAATATTAAAGGATTGATACGATGAAAATTTAATTGCAAGGCTCCTGTTTTGCCTTTAAATAATATTTGTTCAATTATGTATATGATTTTAGCTAGATGAAATACAAAGCCAAAACTGGAAACAATTATGAGTAAGTATTCAATTAATCGGGACACTAATTATAATAGACAATTGAAGTTACTGAATTTTCGCTAATAGAAAACATACTTATATCACAATAAAGTATCTTAAAAATACCAGGTGTAATTAGAGATTGATTATTATTTTTTACATTAATATATTATGCATTATTTATGTCTGAAATTTATTTTCATTACATAGCGTTTATAATAAGAATGCTTAGTGGGACGTGTTTCAACTGATTCTCAAGAAACGGAGGTTATTGAAACTTACATCATAAGTTTGTTTATAATGACATGAATGATAATGAATGAGGCCATTTTGAAAATAAAAGTTTGATGTTCCGTTCTGATACTGAAGTTCACAAAATTTAAGACTATGATTTGTACAACTGAAAAAGGGCAACACAGCAAGAGAAACGAAAATTTTGAAGATGTATTTACTTATTATTTTATTTATTTATTTATTTTATTTACGTATTTATTATTTTTTACATTAGTATATTATGTATTATTTATGGCTGAAATTTTATTTCATTACATAGCATTTATAAGAAGAATGCTTAATGGGATGTGTTTCAACTGATTCTCAAGAAATGGAAGTTATTGAAACTTACATCATAAGTTTGTTTACAGTAACATGAATGATAATAAATGAGGCCATTTTGAAAATAAAAGTTCTGAAACTGAAGTCCACAAAATTTAAAACAATGATTTGTACAATTGGAAAAGGGCAAGGTAGCAAGAGAAACGAAATTTTGAAGATATATTTACTTTTGTTGCAGTAAAGAATCATAGTATTATATTTCTTAGGAACATAAATATAAATTTTGTGAGAGCTAATATAAGATATGTGGCTTAAGAATTTATAAATTATTTACAATAATTTTAACTTTCTTGGATGTTTATGAGAAAGCAGGAATATAAATTATTAGTACATACCGAAAATAAAGAGAGTACAATAAGTTAAAAATATTTAATTATAATTAATTTAATGCGATATAGTTTTTATTTCAAAACAAATAAAATATATCGAATACCTTTTTTCACTGCTTGGACAAATGTAAATGAAAATTTTGAAAACACATTATATAATAACCGTATCTATTTTAGTGTAAAATAAACGTGTATGGTGTTTCAAACATTTTAAAAGACAAAAACAGTATTATCATCTAATGTTTTGTATAGTAAACTTAAGTAATTTGTTAAATAAATGTGAAAATTGTCATCAGTATTTGAAGAGCTGAAGAATAAAAGGTGTTTTTATACAGACCACTAAGCCTTATTTTCTGAAAATCTAGAAACAACATATTATATTTCGTTTAATTTCCTATAATTAAATTAATTATATTTCTAGAACGCTAGAAACTGGGTTTCGACACCTGGAAGAATTATATATATGTAGCGTGCCAAAAGTGCTTTAAGTTTTACAATATTTATTCTATTCTTAGTTTTTTGCTTTGCACATTTCATTCTTAGTTTTTTGCTTTGCATAATAAAGCACAAAAATGATGCACATATTATTTTAATAAAAGTTTATTATAACTGAGTGCTAATTTCCAATGCCATTTATTTGTTTGTTTGCAATTAAGCACAAAACTACACAATGGGCCGTCTGTGCTCTACCCACCACGGGTATCGAAACCCGGAGTATAGCGTTGTAAGTCTGCAAACATGCTGCTGTGCTACTGGGAGGCCCGACGTCATTTCAAATATTCACTGAGATAAAGTTTCTAGTTTTTCAAACAACAACCATTGACAAAAAATTACCAAAATATTAACTAAATATTACAGTATCTATGTTTTTATTGATAAAATGTTCACATATTATTTTCCGAAAAAAAATCTAATATTAAGAAATAAGTATGTTTAATTCGTACTAAACACGTCTTTTTTTTAATTCTCTGCTTTTTATTTCGAAGTCAGATATTAAAGTAATGACTTTATTAGTTCCTTGAGCACGTAATGTACATCATAGTATCGTATTTAAAAATCCTAGGCCTTCATTCAAACCAATGTCACTAGTAATAGACGATTTTCAAATTTAAAAAGCTACCAATAATTTAAAATTAAGTTATAGCATATTGATGACGATTGTCCCATCCTCTTATTGTTTTCCTTATTTAGGGAATGAGAAACTCATAAGTTCGGAATAAAACCAATAACTGACTATTTTTTGTCATGCATTACCTCTAAATCCTTAGTTATGTAGTTTCTCTATCTATTCACTAATAATTTATGTAACTACAGTTTATTGTACAAGGAAGCTGCAGTTAAACAAGCAGCTTGACCTCATGCCTCGTGCCACTAGTATATGAGGCCATAAAGATTAACGACTTTACGTCTTTTTTTCTGCATGAAAACGTATGAGGTTTCATTAGGCTCTCGCATTTTGAATTTACATATCAGGCGGGTGGTAACACTGCCTATGTAGGGATGGCCTGGAATGTTCATCGAAATAGTATTTGAATTATTTCTTCAGTAGGTCAGCATAATCTTACGATACTATATAGTGTTTACTTTTATAACAATATCTTTGTAAGGACTGAGTTAAAGTCTGTAAATATTATTATAAAAAGTTTGAATTTCTTGTTCTTTTTTTTATTACACGATAACTTGGTGTCAATCAATTTCACTGAGGTGGCATAGTTTCAAACGGAGTACCAGCTTTTATAAGTATTATTAACTATTAGTAATTAAAAAACAAAAACATAATTCTAGTATAAACGATGTTATCATTACCCCTTGAAGTTAGCTTCTTCACAGAAATTTGCTGATCCCTTAAAATGTTTAAGTACAGGGCGAAACAGGAATTACCAGCCAATAATAGATAAACAATAAACATTACAGTTGGAACCTCACTCTATTTAGAAACTTGGTTATAAATACAACCTTCCTATGTTTACTGAAACACTGCATTAAAAAATAACAACACACAAACAAGTAATTAAAAAACTTTTCAAAAAAAGAAAGTAAATGTAAGGATGGCTAATATCAATCCTTTAAAAATAATGCAAACAAAATAGCAGGGATGTCATTTGCAACATCCCTACATAATAGCATGATAGTTTAATTTATCCTATTTTTGTCTGTGTGCCTGTGCTATTATGTAGGAATGATGCAACTGCTATCCATACTATCTTGTTTGCATTGTTTTTGAAGGATTGATATTAGCCATCCTTACATTTACTTCCCTTTTTGAAAAGTTTTACTTTATTTTTTTTAAACCATCTTTTCTTATATACAAGGGTAAGCGAGTGTAATACAAAGACTAAAACTGATATTCTTTTCAAAAATAACTTCATTTATTTAATTTGGGCCTTAAAGGCTTCTGAAACTAATATACTTTATGGTTCATGCTATTGCCTTGTTTGATTTTTTCGTTTTTGTTTTTCTTTCAACAATTGTTTTTGCAAATGCAGTGCTCCCTTTTGTTGTCCAATTTCTGAGAAACAAAATCAATTATTTCAGACGTAATAGATAGATACTTTATGTAATGTAAAAACGAAAAAACTGCCTAGAATTTTTTAAAACTAGTTTTCAAAATATGCCACAATCTATAAGACTGTAATTTATTTGCATAATGAAATTGACAAGCGCGGACTGGCCTAAGGAAATCTCGGTAAAAATCCCTGTGCCCCCCCTAGAAAGGTACGTAGTTTTGTTACTTTTATGACAAACTTGTGGGCCAATTAATGCCAAAAAAATCTACAGGTTTGACAGAGTTTTCCAAAAAAAGCAACAACAGACTTTCATAAAAAAAGGTATTTTTCTCAAGTCGAGTTGTCATATTTAATACTATTTTTAAAATACATTGTTTTAGTACGTGAAATAAATTAACTTGGTATATTCAACGAAACCATGCAAATAAAACAGTTCAAATGTATTTCACAAATCTCCAAGAATAGAATTGTAAAACTTATCTTAAAATACCTTTAACAGTTGGACAGTTTCAAATGTTTCACTGAAACTTACTTATAAGCATAATACACAAGAGAGTATCCTATGCAACTTGTTACTTGTTGAATTCACGTAAATCTTCATAAAAAATTAAACACTAGGTTTTTCATTCCATCAATCGATAAATTATTTTTTATGTGCTTCCACATCCGTTTCTCATGAGAATAAGAGATCTAAATTCCGAATATATTTTCCTCCTGCTTCACTCATATAAGTCTTCATAACAACAGATATATCACATGTAGGCTTAGTTTTGTGCATCTTATTCAGTCTTTAGAACAGTGAAGTATTACTAATGCCAAGATATTTTTTTCGTTATGATTTTCATTAATATCACATGGTGAATTGTTAGAATATTATACAGACTAGGAGCTTTTAAAGAAATAGTTTGTATAATATTCTAACAATTCACCATGTGATATTAATGAAAAATGAGCTTTTGAAGAAACAAAATTTATTTTCCTTTTAGTTGTATAACAGTAATGTTACCAATTAGTTTTGTAAACATTCTATTTTTGAGAGTATTCGAAGTCGTCTGCATTAGTTCCCACCCCTCTCCAAAAAAAAAGGATTAAAGTTTGACGTTGTAAAATACGTTCCCTCAAGAGTAGCATTCAAATTTTATTTTTACGTTTCATTCCACCTCTTCAAGTATGTAAGTATGCACGTGTTTTCATATAGCAAAGCCACGTTTCATTCCACCTCTTCAAGTATGTAAGTATGTATGTGTTTTCATACAGCAAAGCCACATTGGGCTATCTGCTGTGTCCACCGAGGGGGAATCGAACCCCTGAGTTTAGCGTTGCAAATCTGTAGACTCACCGCTGTCCCACCGGGGGACACCTCTTCAAGACCAACATATTGCGGCTGAATCCGAGGCTTTGCATGCTAATGTTTAAGATTTTAAAAAGCACTTTAAACTCTTATTGGGATTAATTTTGCTTTCAAACTATAATTAAGACAAAATTTATGAATACGCGTATTCTAACAAACGCTACGAGTTAAAAAACTTTTATCTATTAGGTTTTCATGTGAAGGTTGCTTTGAATCGACCACGATGAAAACTCTAATCCAGTGGAAAAATGGATAACGTACGACTTCCATCAAGAGCAGCCAGGAACTAATCCCGCTTAACACCAATGGAGAAGTAATTAATCTTTCTGAAGACCTCTTTAGCAGCCTGAGAAAAGGATAAAGATTAGCTAATAATTAGTATCTATATAGTTACTAACCAATAATTACACTTACCCGATCGTACAGGTTACTAACCATGACAGCGATTGATATTCTATTATCTCATCCTTACCGTAAGTACTTAAATATAAAGTTTAGATGGGTTTTTTCTCGAATTTGCATAGATTGTTCTCCTCATTAGAAAACAAAATATCAGCCAGAAATAGATTTTTAAATTAAAACACTATCCGCAGATATATTGATTGTTTGTTTTTATTTGTACAGCCGAATTTCTCAAACCATTATGTTTTAAATGTTTCTAAAAGTATAGAATTTTCCAAAATATTTCAAACGAAAGAGTATTCTAAAACAATTCAAATATTTGTGTTTCTTAATCAAATAACTTAAATGGCAGGTCTCTATAGTGGATATCTGAAATAGGTTGTCTCTTGAATACGAATGTGCAATCTCTTGGAGAAACTGATCATTCTAAGATCAAACGTCCGAATTACACTTAATATTGATACGAATGTGATATATGATTTAATTTGAAATGAAAATTGAAAAATCTTATCATTTGAAATAACATCAGAAAAACGTTTTATAAAATATATGAAAGTAGAAAAAAATAGTTGGAGACGTGATATGAAACTTGATATTCTCCTCATGGCTGGAGTGTGTAAAGTATGCACGAATACTGAAATTGTAACATAAAACGTATGAATGCAGAAAAAAATAGTTGGAGACGTGATATGAAACTTGATATTTTTCCTCATAACTGGAGTGTGTAAAGTATACATGAATACTGAAATTATAACATAAAATATATGAACGTAGAAAAAAATAGTTGGAGACGTGATATGAAACTTGATATTCTTCCTCATGGCTGGAGTGTGTAAAGTATACATTAATAGTGAAATTATAACATAAAACATAAATGACATAATGTAATAAAGACAAACATGTTTGTTTGTTTTGGTAATTAAGCACAAAGCTACACAATGGGCTATCTGTGTTCTCGCCCACCATGCATATAGAAACCCAGATTATAGCGTTGTAAGTCCGCAGACATACCGCTATGCCACTGGGGGGCAAAGACAAAAAAGTGAGTCAAAGTTGAACTGACCTAAAAAGAATTCAAAAATTATAAAGCTTTTTACGAATTGATAGAATCTCTACAAATAAAAATATATAAAATTTGCTTTGCTCATCATTTTAAGAAGGGGGATATAATTAGTTCAGTATTTTTGTTGTTGTTGTTGTTGTTGCTGCTGACTGAATTCAAAACTTTAATTTGCATTAACATCCAAATTACAAAAAGTATGGCATACTACAAAAAATAACTATTAATTAAATGACCATAACTACTTAAAGCCCCCTAAGTAGTACATACAGCATATAGACCCCTAAGGTGATGATCAGGGAACACCAAATGAGATTTGGGACATAATGGATAAAAATACTCACATTTAGACCTTCTTTTGACCTGTTGCTCAAGTTGACTGGGTTATATTATTTTTCGAATACTTAACTCTAGTGAACGTAATACATCAATGCATAGCTTATCTCAAAATTTCAACTTCAAATCCATAAGAAACAGAAATGAGCAGATTACATTAAGCCAGCTGAAGGTGTTTTTGTTTTTTGTAATTCATGTGTATCGAATTGCTGAATGATATTATTTTGAAGTTTCATACAAAACGTATTAATTTTTGCTTACCTATATTATTGATAGAAACATACGATTAGAGAAACGAGTAATAATGAATATGTTTTATTACATCTGGAAGGGACAATACACCTAGAAGGGACAATCAATAGATGTCATGTTTCCAAAAGAACAAAAAAAACTGCTAATTCAACAACAACTGATACAGTAAAAAAAAGAAAAAAAAGACATTTAAGATATCTTTTCTTGCTCAATACAAATAATTTCCTTTTTCAGTTAACATTAACAATTAACATCATAAGCTTATTAACTAGTTATTAATAATTTGTAAAGACATTCTTTAAATATATGCACCCTTCAAATATAATTTATAAGAATTATTTAATAAGAACTATCTTACACATTTAATTTTCCTGTATATTTTTCCTTTAAGTTATTATGTCTATGTCATTTCCTTTCAGTTACAGTTGGCCTGTAAACTATTATGTTACGCCATTTCCTTTCCATCGTGAAATGTAATGTGAGAAGAAACGAAAATGATTAACTTCAATGCTTTCAGGTTTTCTTCGGAATAAATACTGGATATTCGTCTTTCAGATATTTATGTAGCTGAAGTAGTTAGAGGTGGGTCATTGTTGACGTTGGACGCAGTAGCCATGCTTACCTCTTCTAATAACCAGTACGTCATAAGCTTCCCTTTTCCCTACAAGATTATTTCAATTGTATTAAACAAAATATAAACATTCCTATAATTTCATGATATTCTTAAAATACATCTTGCATTAGTTATTTCCTTGTGTTTTTTTTTGTATATATTAAATTTCCATTGTCAGTAATGGAACAATTTTTTGAAGTATTCTTTCATTTCTTTCTCCATTGTCAGCCGAGAAGTAAAACCCAAAACAATTCATACTTTTCAAATAATAAAAAAATAAGTGATTAGGACGCTCGACTCGCAATCTGCGGGTCGCGGGTTCGAATCCTCGTCCCACCAAACATCCTCGCCCTTTCAGCCGTGTGGGCGTTATAATGTGACGGTCAATTCCACTAACCGTTGGTAAAAGAGTAGCCCAAGAGTTGGCGGTTGGTGGTGATGACTAGCTGCCTTCCCGCTAGTATTACACCACTAAATTAAGGACGGCTAGCGCAGATAGCCCTCGTGTAGCTTTGCGCGAAATTCAAAACAAACAAACAAATAATCTAAAAAACTATTTTCGGAACACAACAAAAAATAGGTAGGAAATAATAAAATGTTGGTATTTTTACATTGTCTTTTTTACAAAGCGACTGAGAAAGGACAGAGTGTGTTCCTCACCTTTTTTCGTCAATGAAAACAACCATTTTAAATATAAAAAATTCAATATTTAGTTTAAAGAAATATCTTTAGAAAAATCGACATTTTAAAACAGGTACGTTGTTGTTATTAAGCGCAAAGCTAGAAGAAAAGGGCTATCTGTGCTCTGCCCACCACGGTTTCGAAACCCGGTTTCTAGCGGTATAAGATTACAGATATACCGTTGTGCCACTGGGGAGGGGGGGGGAGCAAAACAGGCAGGTTAACTTCATTTTCTTCAAATATCTATGAACTCACGCCGTGCAACGTGAAACGTTTTCCACAAGAACAAATGTAATTAATATTGTATGTAAGAATCTTTGTTCATATCATACTAAGTGTCATAGTCTTCACTTATTACGATACATATAAAGCAAGAATTTATAAGCTACATTTTACAGAAGTGGGTATGTCAATACTGAATTTCAAACTCATTGTCGTACATTAACTTAAATCGAGAAGCCAGGAAAAGTTCGGCAGATAAAAAAGTTATCTAGGTAACAAATATATACTAACATTGCTTTTATGAAACATAATGCTTTTAATATGATTTGGAATATTTTTTAAATATAGTAATATACTTTTCAATGTTGAAAATGATAAGTTAACTGCCTATGTCAAGGAAGTGATGTCTTTTTCTGCATCCGTTTTCACACTTCATATGACTCGTATAAAATATGGTTAAATATAGTTAAACGAATTGAAATGGTTACTGCGGTAATGTGAAAATTACACTCTTCCCGTATCCTCCTGATTTTAACCACCTACCATTTCCACCTTCACGTCTCTCGATAACTCATTAGTAACTTTGAGGGCTTACAAGATCAAATGTAGGGTTAGATCCGGGCAGTCGAAATAGACTAGGTTATCCATTGTGCAGATTCACAATTAAACAAAACAAAACTCACCTTCATTTCTACTTCGCCCCTCAGTTCTAGTTTGAAAGTTCCGAAGAAGTCAAGGACTTCTTTCGTTTTGGGACTGACGTGAATTTTC
>NW_013665801.1:384447-396778 GCF_000517525.1 Limulus polyphemus | reverse complement strand
TACAAAATTCATCAATGTTGTTTAATAGCAGCTAACGGGTATAGAGGGAGACAGAAGCTGGTTGGCCACCAGGACAGATTGACACAATGTTGATAATTTTCATATGCTGAAGTTGGTAGCCATGACATTATGACCACTAACACATCCACACACGTGTAATTTGCTGTTATAGTTTCATCGTGATCGGAAACCCCTTTTTTTGTGCAGAAGTAAAAATTGATATTTTCACATACGTAAATATTTTCTACTGTTATATTATATTAAATACTTTCTTGAGAGAATTTAAGTTACAAATTATTTGAAAATTCAATCTTTCGACTATACAATCATACATAATTTTATTTGATAAATATGACTGGGACGACACACATAAGTCTTTTATAGCAAAATAGAAGTTTGTGGCATAATGAAACATTTTAATTGGAGCAGATTGACACGTGTCAGTTTGCTCCACAATGAGAAGTTGCGTGTATTTTTTATGCCCTTAAAACAAAGATACATATAATACAAAAGTATTTTGATTAATTATAACTAATACTTAAATGTTGAAAAAATTAATTAAAACTCTTGCATTTTCCTCATTGCGTTGCTCCCTTTCCATTATTTTCTTGTGATATTCCTTCTAGAATTTGAATTTCAAGCTATGCATCTCTTGTTGATCGTGTGTTGATCACTGGATATGTGGTTAAGTTTTGTTTACTTCTTTCGTTTGTTGGACGTCACGCAAAGCTACAGGTAGCCTATCTGGGCTAGTCAACCCTAATTGTGAAGTGATAGACTAGAGGGAAGGCAGCTAACTAATCAACACCACCAGGGATGTGAAGCAAAGTAATTCATCTTCACCGTCCGGCGCCGCCCCCCTCACTCCGGTATGTCTGCGGACTTACAACGTTAGAAATCGGGTTTCGATACCCGTCATGGGCAGAGCACATATAGACTATTGTGAAGCTTTGTGCTTAATTACAAACAAACAAACCACCGTCTGGCACGTCAACTATTGGCTGCGCTTGGCCCATTTATTATGAAGATACCCAGTGGCACAGCGGTATGTCTGTGGACTTACAACGCTAGAAACCAGGTTTCGATACCAGTGGTGGGCAGAGCACAGATAGCCCATTGTGCAGCTTTGTGCTTAATTAGAAACAAACAAACAAAGAAATCATGAAGATACACATACTAAATTAATTTTGCATAATAAAACAGACTCTGTGATAAAGCTCTGTTTTTATCTCTGACGAGTCAGGTTCAAATCCGTTCGATGTGACAAAATATCCACCCGTACTTTAAACTGTGTGATTTTCAAGAGTGATAATTAATCCCTTATCGTAAATTAAAGGTGGTAGCTGACTGGCTACCTATGGTCAATAATTCAAAATTAAGGACGGCGGCAGATAATCTGAGTAACTAACTTTGCCACACATACAAAATACAGTAAAACATAGTTTACGGATGTAAATATCTGAAGGGAATGAACTATAAATACCTTGTTGTTTACCTCTTCTGACTTGAAAAAACAATTAAGACTTCTTAGTTTTATCAAAGTCGGTAACACTATTTTTGAACAGATGGTGCTATTAACTTCTAATATGATATTACAGGTTGAACTTACTCGTTTTCTCATTACTAAAATTAGGAAATTATTCGACGAACAAAAAACAAAAAAACATGAGTCCAATTTTTGAGATCCATCACTGAAGTACATATGTTTGAAAGGAATTCAACCCCTAATCTGTAGCTCTTGACAAAGGCAAATCGAAAAACAAGACTGGACTTCTTGTAGTGGTGAATTGTAAGCTCGTTTGGCTTGTATTTGTATCTCTACGGCCAATTCCATTAACTTTTGACCAATCACTAAACACCACCTACTTAAACAAAGGGTTGAGAGCAAGTCACGTGACAATCACGGCCACTATAAAGCCGCGGTCGTGGTAGTACGGTATGTATCAGAACTATATGTTCACACTGTTTGACTTTTCGTAGTTTGTGCGTTTCTACTTAAATTGATCGTTTTGTAGAAGGGTACGTAAGATTCCTTTCTGTCGTAGAATATCTATACTCTCAGATATAAAGATGTGTTCAGGTTGGAAACTTAGAATTTCCAAGACGAGAATACTCCTTGTACTTAACAACATTGGCAAACAAGGAAACATTGATTGACCTGAGGCACTAGAACAACCCAGAAAGAATCCTGCAAAACTGTTGTACACTAGCCGTGGAAAAAAGTCTTGTAACAAATGAGAAACTACAAACACAGTGGTAAAAGGTGTCCACATGACCCTGGCAACAGTACGTAGCATAATCAAAAAGGATCTTCTTTTGTAAAAGCAGCAGAAGTCACATGAACAAAAATTACTTCCACGATCTACCAATTCCACAAAAGCACACCTCACGCAACTGGAGAATAAAACAGGTATCCGCGCTAACACATGCTCCAAAGTTCTCGCCTATAGATTTCTCTGTGATCGGACTGTCAAAACGAGCGCTGAGAAAGCGTTCAGGGATGGGAGATTTGCTTTGGACGTGACAACCTTATGACTGAGTCTTTAGCAATGAAACTACGCTTCTAGACTTTTGTCAAGATGCACAGTCGTCAGATAGAGCAACACGAACGAGACAGCATGGATTGTACTGACATGGTGAGGCTTTAAAATCGTTAATGTAACGTAACCAACTTTTTGTATTTGTTTTTCACATTAATATACTTTCTTAAACACGGTTGCTCAATATAATTCAGGAAATCTGTTTGTTTAGTTAGAGTTTTTGAGAACATTTTATTATCACAACTACCATTTTTTAACCATATTTTGACTGACATAAACCGATGTTTTAGTTATCACAGATACTTTTTCTCCTTTAATTAATCATTGCCGGTGTTTAATACATTTAAAAAGTGTTAGTAATGGTTGTTGGATATTTTAATTTATGAGAAAATAATTTCCTTTTTATTTCTCATGGCCAGGTGGTTAGGGCGCTCGACTTGCAATCTACTAGTCGCGGATTACAATGTTCGTTTTTTCAGCCGTGGGGGGCATTATAATGTGACGGTCAATCTCGCTATTCGTTGGTAAAAGAGTAACCCAGAGTTGGCGGTGGGTGATGATGACCAGCTGTCTTCCCTCTAGTCTTTCACTGTTAAATTAAAGACGGCGAGCGCAGGTAGCCCTCGTATAGCTTTGCGGGAAATTCAAACCAAATCAAACCAGACGTGGGTGTTTTATGTTGTTAAAAATCAGCTGACAAATATCTAACTATTGTAGTAGTCGAATACAACTACAAACGATAGCGGCATCACATTACAAAGAAGTACCTCTTAGAGCACATAAGAAACAAACATCTTGAACACTTTGTGCAGTGTGCCTTGTTAAGCGCCATCTCGTGTGAGAAAAATATATAATGCGTTTTTTTTTATCCCTAAATAAAATTCTATAACACTGAAAGCAACATATAGAACGTAATAATAGACCTACTTCACAAAGCTATAAGCGTGTTTGCAGAAGCAATATTTTGGATATAACTATATCCTGATATAAAAGATACGAATAAAGCTGCATAAAATTACACCAAAGAAGGTTAGGCGTGTGTAATGTTTAGATATTGGAACATTTTATTAATTTCCAAGCATTTTAAATGGCAGTACTAGGTCGTGTATTTTCGTAAAGGTTTATTTTTATTCTCAATGATAGGATTCAAGTTTCTCAGCCGTATAAGTTTTGAGATGTATTTATGTTTGAATTCAGGTCCGTGTGCAGCAGGTGTGGTGGGATTGAAGATGCCAAGATACTGTTTGTTTGGTGATACCGTGAATACCGCATCTCGGATGGAGTCTAATGGAGAACGTACGTATATAGTAGGATTTATTTGTTTTGTAATTTGATTTATAGTTCATATTTGGTTAATATCGTACTAAAACCCTAGTTTAGCAGTGTAAGACTAGAGGGAAGGCAGCTAGTCATCACCACCCACCGCCAAATCTTGGGCTACTCTTTTACCAACGAATAGTGGGATTGACCGTCACATTATAACGCCCCCACGGCTGAAAGGGCGAGCATGTTTGGTGTGACGGGGATTCGAACCCACGACCCGCAGATTGCGAGTCGAGCGCTATAACCACCTGGCCATGCCGGGCCGACCCCTTTGGTGGAATGTTATACCCTTATTTGATAATACTTCACCTTATAGACGCTTGAAGACGCTGAATCGTTCGCCCTTCAGTGGCACAGCGGACACAGATAGCCCATTGTGTAGCTTTGTGCTTAACTTCAAACAGACAAACAAAACAAACATATTTGCTTACTTATTTTTCTATTTGATCTCAAATATTTGTACGGCTAGCGCAGATAGCCCTCGTGTAGCTTTGCGCGAAATTCAAAACAAACAAACAAACTATCCACCAAAGGGTCCACTTTACTCCAAGAAAATCAAACTTAACAGTTGCCTATCCATTCGGAAGATTTAAAGTCTGGGGCTTTTTAACAACTTATTTCCGCTATAGAATCAGAAAAAAAAGGAAATTAGTGGGGGATAATAAAGTGCAAAGCAAGGGATTTTAATATTTCTTCGTACTTCAGAGTTCAGATTGTAATTAAATAAATGCGTTCTAGAGATAGACAATCAAAATCAGGTAAATATCGGTTATAATCCATTCTTTTACTGCAATAAGCATGTAAAAAAATCATACAGTATTCGTTTCTCTAGACGGCTGTTAAAAAGGGGCCTCAAGTTTTATTCTCTTTATCTAAATCTTACCCAAGTATTAACATTTCTAACTGATAAGAGACGTAATCAAGCAACATATGGTGCAACAGGTTTAATTGGGCGACGACAGTTTCCCTTAATAAAAAAGTACAAAATATTTCAAATGGAGATTTACACTCTATGTCATTACACAGGACATAAATTTCATTCAAATGTGACCTTTGTCGATAGGAACCCCCTTCCTGCTTCTCCCACTTCATAGTCAAACAAACTGAAAATGCTGACTAAAAGATGTTCGATTCAAGTGTACTTAAAATATGAAGAGTAATCATTTACTTCAAAGAGTTTTTTTCACCGTTCCAAAATGTTGTTGTTGTTGTTGTTTTAGCGCAAAGCTACACAATGGGCTACCTACTGTATCCACCGCGGGGAATCGAATCCCCGATTTTAACATTGTAAATCCGTAAGCTGACCCACCAGGAGACAGAGCAAGAAGAACTGTAATTACACATACAACTGATATAATGCCAAATACAAAGCCTACTGTCGTGGTGTTAAACACCAAGAGATGACGAAGCAAGAAAAGTAATAAGCATAATATTAGGGATAAAAATCACATTAGACTGTAGATGTGTTTTCAATATTCATCTTAGATTATTATAGATTTTAAATCACAGGCGTGGTTTAAAAAAAAATAGCATTTTGAGTGCAGTTTTTATGTGGCAAAAATGCTATTTTATACGAAATACAAAACATTTAATGTTATGGTATTAAACGACGAAAGATGGCGAAACAATAGAAATCAATAAGCCAAATATTTGTGATAAAAATCACTTTAGACTATAAATGCTTTTTTTTTCACGTTCCTCTTAACGAGTTCATTGCGGGTTTTAAATCAGAGTCGTTTAAATAGCCCTTACAATATATTAATTTGTCTTTTCTGTCACCTCGTTGACCAGGAAGATTTCACGTTCATTAAAAGTTCTTGTTTGTTTAGTTTTTGTGCAAAGCTACTACACCCTAATCATAAAATGATAAACTAAAGGAAAGGCAGCTGTTAAAAACCACCTACCGCCAATTCTTGAACTACTCTAAATGAATAGTTGGATTTGACCATCATTTTGAAACATACATACGGCCCCAAAGTGTAGAGCATAGTTTTATCTTATTCTTTAGAGACAACTGGGCGTGAAACAACGAACCTCAGACCAACAGGTCGGGACTTCACTGGAATTTCTTGACTATGTGGTGACGTGTGAACAACAAGAAATAAACATATATTTAAAATTCTATTTTTCACACCTCTGAGTTGAAATCAACAATGGTCTCACCAAAAGAATTGTGAAGAAAACATTGCAGTCTAGAGCAATTTGTATTATTAATATCATACCTAAGGAGCGTTTCTGTTTGAGTTTGGGGTTTTGTCCTTAAAGGGAAGAAAATTATTCGGACAGACTCATGATTTGAAAACAGCTCGTTTGTTCCAGAATGTTTGCGAAAAGCTACATAAAGGGCTATCTGCTGTTCCTAATTGCCCCCCCCCCCCAGTGGCACAGCGGTATGTCTGAGGACCTACAACGCTAGAAACCGGGTTTCGATACTCGTGGTGGGCAGAGCACAGATAGCACGTTGTGTAGTTTTGTGCATAATTACAAACAAACAAACAAGCTGTCCCTAATTTTGTTACATAAGGGCTATCTACTGTCCCTAATTTTGAACCTATAGACTAGCGGGAAGGGCCAACTCTTGGGCCACATTTGTCTTACCGAATAGTGGACTTTGACCCTCACAGCGAACCCATGACCCAAAAGTGCAGAGTTGCCTTTTCATGACAGCGTACTGTGAACCGTGAATCAATAGATTCATAGTCCAAGCAAGTTAACCACTAGATCATGCCTGGTTCCGTTTGAAAATAGATCAGATGGAAAGATGAAGGTATACTTTTATTCAGTTTTGTCCTTGTATTTACTGAATCAGAATGATAAGCTTCAGAAAAACCAGCACTATTATAAGGTTTAAGAACTAAAGTAGGCTAGAAATTAGTAGGGAACTGTTCTTAGAATGTTTTTTTCGTGAACCACAGAAATAGATTGGCTAAACTTGTCGGTAAGTTAAAATCTGTGACAAAACTCTTTGTATTTCATCGTATGTTTTCCCGTTAAACAAACAATTGAGTTTTTTTATACCAAATATTATTCATTTAACACTTTCAAAGCTAGACAGTCAACAGTTATATTTATCAATATACATGTATATATCATCAGCACGTAATGTTGGTACACAATACATCAATATGAATACCAGCCAAATCTGATATCTCTGATAGTTTCAGGAAAATTTCATAGGCCTTTCCGGTGGCTTAGTAGTAAGCATGAGGACTTATAACATTAAAATTTAGGGTTAGATCCCTAGCTGGTAAAACACAGGCAATCCATTGTGTAGCTTTGCGATAAAATAAAACAAACATTTCTAACATAAAGTTTCAAAAATGCTACAGAAAATTGGTTAATTTATGATTATACATTCCAATATTCAAAACAATAGATTTATTTGGATAGTTAGAATCCGGGTTTCGATACCCGTGGTGGGCAGAGCACAGATAGCCCTTTGTGTAGCTTTGTGCTTAATTACAAACAAACAAACCAATAGATATGTTTTTTAGAGTATATCATTTTAATACAATATTATTTAAAAAAAAAAGATTCTACACATTTCGTATTCTCAAGTCTATTTCTGATTTATTTTCAAACCCCAAGTTTGACAAAGAAATTTTCTATCCTTCAAATTCGAGATTCAATGACTCTATTTCTTTCCTTACAAATTCCCACGTTGCTATAGTAAACGATAATTTAAAACCTAAGATAATGACACATTCCTTCATGTGACGTCATAATAGTCGGGAATGTTAACCTTCAAGTGATTTTCCTATTTCGAAACGAGCAGACGATGAACGAGGTTTGAGGATTTAAAGAGTTGCTCCCCATTCATCAAATATACCTAAACTCAATATGAGCCAGTCAGCATATCCATTCATACGACATCAAGCAGACTTAAGTTTTCCTTGCAACAACTTCATATTATCATAATCTCAACAGCATATCGAGAAGATGAGGAAATTTTGGAGTTATCGGTTACACATTTGTCAATATTACGAAATCCCCACCAACCAAGAGCATCATTGTCAATATTCCGAAATCCCCACCAATCAAGAGCATCATTGTCAATATTTCGAAATCCCCACCAACCAAGAGCATCATTGTCAATATTTGAAATCCACACCAATCAAGAGCATCATTGTCAATATTTCGAAATCCCCACCAACCAAGAGCATCATTGACTCAAAGAGCTTGAATAAAGTTAAATTGCAATGTCTGATTACAGTACCTGGTGTACGAACAGTACAGTGTTTTCAAGTATCTACAAACGTATGCATCATTACGCTTCCAAAAATGAATAAATATGTTAAACCGGGTACCTAATTCGTTCCCTGTTTACTAACAGCTATTTTATTTTACACGACCTTGCACCGCTGTCCTCGTCACATTAGTGGGGAAGTGTAAGTTTACATCTCATTTGATAATTGTAGATGTATAGTAATCAACACGATCAAAGTTTATCGATCTATCTCTTATCCACTGTATCTTATTCAGCGAAGGTGAAAAAGGTAAAAAAATACATCTGTACATAATACGAGCCTGGTTCTGTCAAGTAAAACCTTAGTAGAGAAATAATCACATCTAATTATACGAGATGTGAAATGTTTTTTTCGACTGTTTTTTGCTGAAATCCCTCACATTATCTTTGCTTTATTTGAGATAGTTATTGACATTTGATTGTTAAACGAAGCTTTCAAAGTTCTCACGCTTTGGCTATCTAACGAATGGTAAGTTTACCATAGTTTGAGATGCAGTGGTGTTATTAAGTGGTCGTTCAGCTTTGGTTTTAAATTTACAATTAGCAGTGCTTTCTTCTTCCTTAACGTCCATTCATCTTTCGCTGAATCTATGATTTTGAAGGCTTCTCGCTACAGTCTTTACTTAGATGGTTGTAAACTTAACATACACTCTTTCAGTCCATATAAGTCCACTTCGTTTGGCTTATCCAAATACTAGTAGGTGACAGTTGTTTTTCCATAACGATTGTTTGTTTGCTTTAAGTTAAGCACAAAGCTACACAATGGGCTATCTGTGCTCTACCCACCACGGGTATCGAAACCCGGATTCTAGCGTTGTAAGTCCGCAGACATACCGCTGTGTTACTGGGGGGCTCCATAAGGGAAAAAAAGGCTAGTTTTATACAAACATTTTAAAAGCCAACAAAAATGTTCGAATAACATTTTATGCAGTCAGGATACCTAATAAGAATCTATTATTTTTTTATTGGTATAATTTCAGCTGTTTTTATCAGAAAAGAAACCTAGATTAGATTCGTATGTGTAAACATTGTTATTGGGTGATTATTTCATAATTGAGGTTCAAAGAAATAATAAAAAAAAGACTTATACACATTATAAGTGTTTTAATGATGTATGTTCTCTGAAGTATAAACCGAATTACTATGTGTTATTTTAAAGAACTATATGTGTGTGTTTCCTTTAACATCTATTAACTAGTAAATTTTGAAATGCGATGTTTCAATTGTGGGGATACCCCTAATACACGTATAATTCAATTATAATCAGGAATTATTATTACTTATCAAATATAATCATTCAACAAAATTGTTAATATTTTTGATAAACGCTTACAAAAACTATGATAATACAAAAGAAAAAAAAATAGCCACGTTACCAGAATGGATACCAATGCGAAGTTTCAGTTGTTCTCCTGGTCTGTGACGTATCTTGAACGTCATTACTGCGTTAAGTAGGGCTAGCGACATCCGAGCAACCTCTCTACCATGAAGATTGCCATTTCTCACCGGAAGTCCGGAAACAACCATGTACGCATCACCTATAGTTTCCACCTAATTTAAATAAATGTATTACACTAACGAACTCTACCGTAACACACACAAGCATTATTTCTTTACGAGGATCATAGCCTACTATGACAACCTAATACTGTCTGCAAAAATTACGAAACTACATTTGATAATTTTCACATGACTGAGTAGAGTGAAATTAAATATAATGTGAAAACATATTAAATCATATTTTTTTTTATCTTTTTCTGCATATATATTTAGCCACAGAAGTACAGAGGATCTTGATTATATTCATTTGAATACGTGGTAAAAGAAAATATTGTTTTGGTCATAAGAACGTTCTATAGACACCTCTGATTAAGATTATATGCGTGGTTTCCATGTTCTACGTGCAGGAAGGGATTCAGGACTCTTTGAAACTGTAATATTGTTACGCCTCCAGTCGTTAGTTGATTTTCCGTAACTTCGTTCCGACGAAACTTTAGCGACACAAGTCCTTTCTTAATAAAACTGGTTTATTCTTTCCGAATACAACTTTACGATACACTTAATTTCAACAGTCGCGCTATAACAAACGCTATAACAACGAACGTCTCACGTGCTCAACTTCAACAATACTCTCTGACTGCAGTTCAATTACTTATTACCTCTGTTGTTCCGTCACGTTGTGACCGTCTTATATATATACAAGACTAACACATATCTAGTAAATGCTAGGGCATTCTTGAAGGAACAGGATATTTCTAGAAAACGTGGTGTGATACTAGTCACGTGACCTCGCTGACGCAACAATATTTTCAAATCATAATTAATACTAATTATATTTTCTGTAATTGGCAAAAATATAATTATTTTCTTCCTCATTAAAAAGAAATGACTTGTAAATATATATTTATAAAAAGCCATTTTTTTAAAGTAAACAAGTAAATCAAATGACGGTTTTTAGAAACGTAGAAACGCTAGATTATGTGCTCTGATTTTCGTTTCTCGTATTCCAAGTTCGTGGAGAGCAACTGCCTAACATGCATGATAAAAAAAAACTACAAGAAAAACTCAATATAATCTTAGAGTTTTCTCGTGTAGCTTTATTCGTTTTACAGTTCGACGAGATCGGCATCTCTTAATTAAAAGAATAATAACAATAATCGTATAACCAACAGTACACTCCCTTCGAAAGAAAAACGGATTTTTGCTTCGGTACTTAGACGTTACTAAACATTTGATTACGAATTTAGATAAGCTGAAAAATGATAGCATTAATTTATTCGCGAATTGCCGGTCTTAATGTCCCTCGTGACATATATATTATTCTTCAATGACGCATTATTAAACTTCAAAAGCATCTTACTGTAAGTAGTTTCGTGTCGCAAACATCAAACATTTGTAAAAACCGTGTGCAAAACACGTTACGTATGGTTTCTCGCTAAAGTATTTGCATAGATGGTTGTATCCCATTGCTCAATTAATTAAACCACTGGTATTTTGTAATTGTATCTACCTTTTCAAACCAAGATAAAACATTTAAGAATGTGAATCGTAGAAAAATAAGGGTAATAGTATTAAGAAAATTGACTCAATTATATCGGTTCTGTTCACATTGGGGGAAAATATTTTCTCTCTGGAACATAAATGAAAAATAAACATGAGTAAAAGCAGAAATTAACAGCTTCTGTGTTTGCTCCCACTTATAGGAAACTGAACTCGCCAAATTGGCATCAAATAGCAACTATTTTCTTTCTCAACAGTAATTTATTTTATTTTAAGATTCTCTAATTCTGCTCTTATATTCTGCATGGCACACAAACAAGAATCTTTGGAATGATTTAAAGGAAATTATAGTTACCATTTTACGCTGTCACTTATTTTTGTGAACATGTAAATCACTATATAAATTAGCTTTTCAGTTTATTCCCAAGCGTATTTTGAACCAACCATTTTAATGAAGTGTTTTAAAATCGAGCATTTTTTTTTTCCTTTTGCAGTTCAATAAAATGCTTAAAATTTAATGGAAATATCCTAGAATAATTATCTTGTCCGCAAGATTTCCAACATTTATTAAAATATAAGATGAATTAAGTAATTTGATTTTATTTCATCTTTAAAAAGATATAAGAAAATATAATTCATTATAATTTATGGAACTGGAAGGAAAATTTATAAACATTTATTTTAAATAATAACGCACTGATGAAAACAACAATGACAAAAAATAAAACTTTTTACCTTGTAGACGTCAAAGTTTTCAATTATGGAATCAAAACAGGTGTAAAGATCATTCAGTAAGTCAACTACCTAAGAAAATCAATAACATCCTGCTAAAACTATTTAATGCAGTAGATAAATCAATAACATTCTACTAAAACTATTTAATGCAGTAGATAAATCAATAACATCCCGCTAAAACTATTTAATGCAGTAGATAAATCAATAACATCCCGCTAAAACTATTTAATGCAGTAGATAAATCAATAACATCCTACTAAAACTATTTAATGCAGTAGATAAATCAATAACATCCTACTAAAACTATTTAATGCAGTAGATAAATCAATAACATCCCGCTAAAACTATTTAATGCAGTGGATAAATCAATATACTGTTAAACCTTTTTAACACAGCGAATAAATCAATGTGCTGCTAAAACTTTTTTAACGCAGCGGATAAATCAATGTGCTGCTAAAACTTTTTAATGCAGCGGATAAATCAATGT
>NW_013665801.1:374096-383447 GCF_000517525.1 Limulus polyphemus | reverse complement strand
GACCACTCAGCGTATGCGATATAGTGAGTAAATCAATGAAACTTTGCTATAGTTTGTGATGCAGCGGTGTGGTTAAAAGTTAAGGTAATAGTAATTATTATTGTACAAAGCTAAACACACACATAGGCATCTGCACTCTGTCTATCGCGAGGAATTGAGCCCCGGATTTTGGTGTTTTAAATCATCAAACTTTCGCTGACCCACCAGGATAAAGAGTTTTGATTTTATCAAACGTGCCGGAGTAAATATAAATAAATTGTACTTTTTTATAAAAAATGCTAAATAGCTACTTTTCCCTGTATACATTTGTCCACCAGGGGCTCAGCGGCAAGTCTGCAGGCTTACGACGCTAAAAAATCAGGTTTCGATAATCGTGGTGTACAGAGCAGAGATAACCCATGGAGTAGTTTTGCGCTTAAAAATAACCATATCAACTTCTATATATTTATAAGTCAAGTATTAAAAACACGCAATACTTGAAAATACTGTACCTGACACGTTTGAACCTTTACTATACTATATTTTAAATATTACTTTTAAAAGTATAATAATAATGTTTTAGCACTTACGTAAACTACAAGGTAACAAGTAATTTGTTCTAAGAATATATATATTCAAAGTTACTTAATCAAACTTATTGTATCGTATATATATGACGATTCTAATATCATAGAAGGTATTAATAGCTCAGTTCAAATCATAAGAAAAAAAAAGCTAGTTCAATTATATATATTTATACTATATAATTTCTAAATTACGTTTAATTTACGTCTTATTAGCCCTTGTATACGTTCGCTAATTCAACACTTTCCCTCTTGGTATATAGCGTATTGCGTATTTTGACAAATACATAGCATAATCAGTTCTCTTAAGTTTTAAATAAAATTATTACTTGTATGATTAATCCATCATTATTTTTGGCTTAGAATTACCATACAAGATAACCTTTAACCCGTCGTCACAGTATAACTAAATTCTACATCTTCCTACGCAATTTAGCGTATCAAAACTGACAACGAGATCTTTCGAGGTTAAACTAAACAGAAAAGGAATTTCTAGAAGTTGAAAGTAGATCATGAAATAATGGCTTCTGCCTGCATATAGTAATTAATATAGATTATAGAGAAACACGCTTTTAATAAAATCATACTCTCAGTTAGGTAGTCATCTGGATTATGCATCAAAGGAAAATTTCCTAACCTCCATAGGTGTGCTTTGTGCAGAGAGTGAAGTGAAACCCACAATGTCACTGAAGTAGATTGAAACGCTGTCAAACGCTTCGGCGGTGACCGCCTCTCCTCGGATTAGCTGGCTCGCAACTGATCTAAAGTAGAAAGATAATTTTGAAGGAAATTAAGCTAATTAACTACTATTGTAAGTCTTCAATATGCCTTTGTTTCTTAGTATGTTTAAGTACGTGTTAGTTTAAACGTTAAAAACTAGTTCTAGCTAACACAAACAGTACGTCAAATAACCTAAAACAATGTGAGGCTATTACAAACATGGTTAAAATAACTAGAAGAGAAATACGGTTAATATTTCAAACAAACGGCCTCCAAGAGTGAATACTAACCAATTTGTTTTCTACTTACAGGTAGCTTTTCAAGCTTTAGCTACGTTTGTTTGTTTGCTATGTTAATTAACCTTAAGCTTAGCGTTAACTAGCCAAGAAAATGTGCAAGTAAAGTAGCAATAAACTGTTGTCTTGAGAAAAAATATTTTTTTGTTAGGCCATTGCAAGAACTTACGATGAACAGTTTAACAACTATAAAAATAATAATATGATCTATCGAAATGCATTTTATATCTTAGTTTGGTGACGTCTCATAGTTTGGTCGAGAAAGAAAATCTCTTAAAAGACCGTAGACATAAAAATGAAAATACCTAAATAAAGTTTACAACCAAGAGAACCGTAAAATTAAGATTATCTCCAAGAGAGAGTAAAAACTACAAAACTGGTCGCACTCATTACATTAAAAACATTTATTTGGTTCACCAATGCGTGCACTTACGTTATTTCAGTAAGTAGCAGGCAACATTCTAACGGGCTGTAAAACTAGATTTAGACTTTCATTTGGTTCACCAATGCGTGAACTTACGTTATTTCAGTAAGTAGCAGGCATCATTCTAACAGGTTGTAAAACTAGAGTTAGACTTTTATTGTTGTTCGATTCTGTTTTATTCATACACGTTTTCAGACCAATCTGACATTACCTTACAGTAACTTGCTTGTTGTGAACTTTTACAGTGTCACAAGACTGCCCTTTAGATGTTCCTACTGGGTGCACAATGAACGTTACGTTGTAAGTACAACCACTAACTTCTATCGTTAATACGTTAACTGTCTTTCGAAAGTTTATTATTGACTCGCAATCTCTTCTTAACGTATTTTGTTACAAAGCTGATCAAAACTGCTGAGAAACGTTGTTAAAGCAAACATTTCTGATATTGACTGTAAGCCTGTAAAACAGTCACAAACCCGTATAAAACATGACTGATATCACATACCGAGATGTCAATTACACAGGTAGAATTTATTTCCATAGATACGAATTTGTCTTAACAACAAACTAAAATAAAAATCTATTGTCTATGTACCATAATACTCAAAACATTACTGTGGTATTATGTTCTTATGTGAATAAAAAACTTGTTCTTTTTTCTAGGCAAGTACACCAAAGAGAAAACAAATCAATGACATTGGCATAAGTTTCAATGACTAGGCATCGCAGAAGGCATCTTTGAAAGGCTTAACACGAACTAATGTTACATCTATTACTAGGGTGCAAATATATCATTTTTGGATATTACTTATAGGCGAATAGCATGACCCAATATTTCGGAGATTTAAGTACCCCACTATACAAAAAAAAGCTTATATAAATTTTTTCCTTGATGTCCCCTGACAACATTTTGTTCTATTGCCCTCACATATCTATGTGTTGTTGCCATGGGTACGAGGATATAAATTCAACATTTTCGAGTGCTTTATGATTATCGTACAGCATTATTACCCTAGGCTAGGCAGTAACATTTTCTCATATTGCCTGTATATCTTTGTACTTCTCCTACTTAGAGAATAAACACTATCCAAATATATTTTATGATTTTGTTCCATGTCGCTTAAAAGTATTTCCCATAAATGTAGAGAACAAGAATTCGAGTTTTGCCTTAGTTTTGATTTTAGTCACAAATTGCACTTTTTTTTTTCGCTAGTTGCATGAGTTATTTTGCTTGTAACGTCTATAGTGTCGTCCCCTGGGAAAATAGGGTACCATTTTACAACATTCTGGTACCGCTATCATTGTGTTGGTGCTAGAGCATTAATAACTAATAGGTAAATGTAATGTTATATGTTCGTACGTTATTATTAAGTGTTTTTTTTTCTGCATATGACAGTTGCAGTCATACATAAACACATATATATTGAATGAAAGGAAGATACTAATTAAATATATATATATATATAGTTATAGTTATAATATATATATCTTGAGGACTGAGATGCTGTTTGTGTTTAACAAAGGAGGAAAGATACTAATTACATACATATATATATATATATGGTTACTATATGTTTCAAGAATATATGTCTTAAGGTTGTGTTAAGCTTTTGCTCTGTGACCATACCGGTTCCAAAAATTTTACTTTTCTTTTAGCATTGGTATATGTAATCTATCATATACCATTTTCACTCTTCGGTGACTTGAGTTCACTGATACGAACTCCGTGAAGAAAATGTAAATACGCTTTAGAATATTCAATTATTTTAACATATTATATACCTTTAGAGGGTTTTCTGTAATATTAATTAATTTTACATTGCATAATTATTGTGTGAAAGGATTAAATGAACACTTAAAATATAACCCTAGGAAATGAAATACTTTGTATTAAACGAATGGCTAAATGTGTTGTAAAAAACATGACTGATGAATGTACGAACACCAATGATATAAAGAGAGAAAAAAAAGGCATAAAAACTGACATTTGGAAAATAGATATCTGTAAATCAAAGGTCAGTTTCTTAATAGCTTTATGCATTTTATTATTGTATATACTCCAATGATTGAGATGAATTGGTTTGGACAAGTTGATAGATTGCAACAGCACCTAGAGTAACATTTGTCACTCCCCATATAATTATCACTGAACATCGAATATTAGACTTATTACAACCTACAGAGATAGTAGTAGGGACTTTTGACTGAATCTCTTACCTTTATTCTTAGATTTCAGCTCAGTGGGATTAGAATAGTGTTTATCAATACTCAACTCTTTATTTCTCAGATCTAATATTGGGTTTTGGAAGCCAGTGTACTTTAAGTTCGGAAAATGCAACGTTGCAATATGAAAATACACTTACTTAGAGACCTAATGCAACGTTGCAGTATGAAAATACACTTACTTAGAGACCTAATGCAACGTTGCAGTATGAAAATACACTTAAATAGAAACCTAATGCAACGTTGCAATATTAAAATACACTTACTTAGAGACCTAATGCAACGTTGCAGTATGAAAATACACTTACTTAGAGACCTAATGCAACGTTGCAGTATTAAAATACACTTACTTAGAGACCTAATGCAACGTTGCAGTATTAAAATACACTTACTTAGAGACCTAATGCAACGTTGCAATATGAAAATACACTTACTAAGAAACCTAATGCAACGTTGCAATATGAAAATACACCTACTTAGAAAACTTTGTAAAACTAAAATATATGGATTTTTTCCCAGCTTACCAAATAGCTCTAAATTTAACTTTAAAGTATTGCTCTTTTTTTAGGTTTGTAAAGTTTAGAATAATAAATATTTAATCGTTCTTATTATGGTACGGTAATTTAATGTATTAGAAGTTAGAAAATTAATAAAAATTATGTTAATGTAATAATAACAACATGGAAAAATAAGTGCGTGTTAACTTATAAGTTTTAATTTTGATTTTCATACCACGATCTTATACTTAATCATAATTATCATGCTACGGAACTTAGTGTTTATCAGAATGGAATATCAATAAACTTATAATAATGCAACGTAACAAGATGCAAGAATAAGTGCATGCTCACTTGTAAGTTTTAGTTTTGATTTTCAGGATACAGTCGTAAACTATTACCACAAGTACATTTGAAAAACGTATGAAAAATTTTCAAAATATATCCGTATTAGAAACGATATACGTTACAAACAATTATTTAGTTGTTACATTATCATTAACAAATTTTAGCATTATAAATATGAGTAATTCATTCTTCCTATCGTTCAGAGCTAACAACACATTTAAGATATAACAATGATTTTCCTAATCACCAATCAAAATGCACTTCCGTCGTTTAAAAACGCACCTGGTATGCAAAAACTACAACAAAACCAAAACATTAGTCTTTTTGTTCACAATCTTCTTAATTATTCAGTGTCTTTTACAAGTCCTTACCCATGAGGTAGGCCCGGCATGGCCAGGTGGTTAGGGCGCTCGACTCGCAATTAGTGGGTCGTGGGTTCGAATCCCCGTCACACCAAACATGCTCGCCATTTCAGCCGTGGTGACGTTATAATGTGACGGTCAATCCCACTATTCGTTGGTAAAAGAGTAGCCCAAGAGTTGGCGGTGGGTGGTGATTACTAGCTGCCTTCCCTCTAGTCTTACACTGCTAAATTAGGGACGGCTAGCGCAGATAGCCCTCGTGTAGCTTTGCAAGAAATCCGTAACAAACAAACAAACCCATGAGGCCTTTCGTACAATACCATAACTCATCAGTAGACTTACCGCTGTCCCACCGGGGGACAAAACTTTTAATACTTAAACGTACGACCTATGAATAACAATATCTAAATGAAAGTAAAAACAAAACAAATTGTTGTTTCATTATAAAAATAACCATTGACAATAAAGAAAAACAACTTCCAAGTTGTGTGTTGACATCATAAAATAAGTTCACACATTTTATACACTTTCAAAAAGTAAAGCAAACTTGAATCCTTATCGATTAGTTTCAAAATTCATGCTTTTGAGTTTCTTGTGAAATAATACAGGGCTTTACTATATACGCAAACCCCCGTACATAACAAATATCAAGTCTTACTGTAAAACTTTAATAATAGCATTAGCAACACAATAAAAGCAAAAGGAAATACTAAAGCATCTTAAGGATAACGACATAAAAACTAAAATGATATGCCCTAGATAATACAGTATGAAAGAGCGTTAGAGCAAAAGTAAGAACATACTTTGGTAAAAGTTGGTATAACAGGTCTTCCGCTTTCCGCTTCTCCTCCAGATAATCTGCCGTTCGTTCTTCAACCAGAGACTCCAAGTTGTTGGCGTATTGTTCCATACGTGACAATAAGTTGTCTAGAATGTTAGTGCTTGCATTTTCTCTAGAAGAATAGACATTTTTTAAAATATATCCACAAATCTAAATATACAGATGATTGAATACAATGTATGAAAACGATTTTAAATACTTTTTTTAAGTCAGCAAGTCTCGTGGCAAACACCGGCGATATAAAGTCGCTGTGGGATGCTATGTATATAAACTATATTTTGACTCTGTTTAGCTTTCGTAGGTAGTGGTGCCACTGAAAATGCATCGCTTTTGAAAAAGGTAAGTTACAGCTCTTTCCGGCGCAAACTTTTCATATATTTGTATACATAAAATTTGTTCGTATAAGGGTTTATAATTTCCAAAGTGGGAATATTCCTTAAGCTTAAAGGCACTGGAAAATAAAATAATATGGATCAACTTGGGGTACCAGAGCCACCGAGAAAGAGCCCTGCAACAAGTATCCCAGCCGTGGTAGACAAAACATGGAGTCTTTTAGATGGGTGAGAATCCACAAACACATAATTCAGTAACAAAAGCTGTGTACGTGTTTCAGGTAACAGTAACAGTATGCAACATAATCAAAGAAAGTCTTAATTATATACAGAAGCTACTTCTACTACAAATTCGCTTAACAGTTACACACCTCAGGGAACTGAAGAATAAAACGGGTATTCATGCTATTTCATAAAAAAGACATAAGCACCACATCGCCTGGCGCAACGCCCACGTATTTTCTGTGTGATTGGACTGTTGAAACTTGTTGGTTACTGAAAGCCTGCTGGGGGCAGTTGTGTGCTTTTGACATGACAGTCTTACGACGGTGCTTTTAGCAAAGGTAACTACGTTCCAGGGCTATTGACAAGATGCATTGCCGTCATATTGACAAGACCGGAAGTGGAAAAGGGTGCAAAATCGTTTGAATATAACGTACAGTCACTGTATAATAGTTACTTCCATTTTACAAGCTGCTGCATTGAAATAGCTTATTGTATTTCAAAAATTAAAAGTCAAGTTATTATATGAATATACGAATAAATACAACGTAATACAGATAACTTATTGTAACAAAAATTAAGACATGATGAGACTGACAAAGATCATAGTTAGCCTCAGAATTCGAATCCCCGTCTCCGAGCATGCTAGCCCTTTTAATTGTGAGAGCATTCTAATATAACCGTCAATCCCACTATTCTTAGCAAAAGAGTGGCCCAAGAGTCGGAGGTGGGTGGTGTTGACAAACTGCTTTTCCTCTAGTATATCACTGCGAAATTAGAGACGACTAGCGCACACAGCCCTCGTGTGGCTTTGCACAAAATTCAAACCAAACCAAGCCTCAAAATACTTTTCCTTAATATTTTGGTTGCTCACGGTGTGAAAAAACTGCTACTACCCTAAGCTCCGTTGCAACAAGCCAACGTACAGCCTTTTCAGTGTGAAAGTATTACATTTCTAAGTAATACTTCTTTACAAATACGCTGACGAATGACAAAGAAGGGAATAATCTAACGTGTAAGCTACCCTGAGGGAATTGGCTACGAAGGTTTAACAGCAGACGTGTAAGATCAACCGAAGCCTAGATGTTATTAACGAAAAAGTGTTTGATACTATCTTATGTGACGGAAACTAATAAAATAGATCTTAACGTCAGTCTGTTTTATCACACGTTTCACCAACGTTATTGTGGAGTAACTAATTTGTTTCAAATCTCACTCTTAATTTCTTTGTGGCATTCGAACGATTCAACCTGCCAACATTCTAGTCCTGCCTTTTTTTTTGTGAAAATAGTTTCATATATTTATTTTGCGGCATTGCTAGGTGAAATTTTGTTACGTCTAAGTCTATATATTTGAAGTATACATTATGAAAATTACACACAACATGACCAAAAGTGTAACTGCAATTATACGTCAGTAAAATACGCGAAGATAAGATTAGTTTTAAATTAAAAAAGTATGAAACAGAGTCAAGTCATACCAGTCTCATTTAACACATTATAATATGAAGCCACAAAGGAAAGTTTGCTTTAGAATAAAAAATACAATAAAGTTAAATATGTTATAATGACGTAAATTTTGGAATGAAAGTGGAGATTATAAGTAACAAAAATATTTATATGTGTAACCTTTCCATCCTCAGAACTTCCAGCGCTAGTTTTTTCAAGGCCATTTCACCAAGATTGGCATTTATGGAACTTCTAAAACAATCCACTTGTGCTCCATTTAAATTTATAGAGAAAGCCTTCTAAATCACGAATCAAGAAACTTGATAAATTCTTCCTCCATGCTCATGTTTATCCTTCCTTTCATTTAATTTTAAATCAATTCCTCAAGTTACTCTTAAATTTAACACTTAGGATGCTACAAACATAATATTTAGGAATTACAAGATCGAAATAATCCAGATCGGGAATGACCTATGCCTTCCTTGATGCATTAAGTACCATTCTCTGTAAAAACAATCAGTAAATACCTTAATGTTAAATTGAAGTAAATCATTGCGTGGATGAATGATACTACAGGTAATGGAAGATGACAAAAACAACACAGAAACAGATATAATCTAATGAACGTTAGCCAATACAAAAGATAACTGACTGCCTCGCGAAGAAGCCTCAGCGATAGGGGCGACACATAGTGCTAACAATTCAAACTATACGTATAAAGTCGGTATTTCAATAAATAAGATAGAATCATAAAAAAATAGCTTGGACATTTCTGTAAGGCATATTAAGTTCCATAATAAATTTGTCATATTCTCAAAAATACATATTAATATTTTAACTTACTGGTATTTTTAGGCTTAAACAGAAATCACATTTTTTTTGTCGCACAAAAATCGGTAAATGTAAACACTTTTATATAAGATAATATTTCATTTGGCTGGGCGAACAAACAAATAACTTAGAAAGGCGCGTGATTTTTATGAATTTAAGTACTTACATTCCATTAGAATAACGTCTTTCAAGTAATCTTAATAAAACAAAGGGGGCTTTGTCAGAAATATATACACCTGGAAAA
>NW_013665801.1:372322-373096 GCF_000517525.1 Limulus polyphemus | reverse complement strand
TTAATTGTAGTTTGCTTGTTTTATAGCAAAGCCACATTGGGCTATTTGCTGTATCCACCGAGGGGAATCGAACCACGAATTTTAGCGTTAAGTCTGTAAATTTATTTCTGTCCCACAGAGCGACAGTAATTATAGCTACCACCCATTATCTATTATCAGACATTAAGATTCAGTTTGTTTGTTTATTTTTTGCATGGATTTAGTAGCTGGGGATGAGTTAGAATATTGAAGGTGTAGGTGTGTTCATATAGATTTCTTGTATTACTGTGGTCGAATATTCTAAGATATACGGCTGTTTTATTTTCCATTTTAGGAGAGCATCTAAAAAAATTTGAATTATTCTTGCACAGTTTAGCTCTTGATCGTTCTTTCCCTCTTCTAAAAGATGAACTGTGGATTTGTGATGTGAAATTAACCAGTTGACAACACCCGCCGCCTGAAATAACTACCAGAAAAACGAGCTTGACTGTAACTCTTATAGAGCACCTAGAGCTGAAGGTGCAAAGTGTGTTTGGTGTCTTTCTCCTAGTCATTAAGGCCCGGCATGGCCAGGTGGTTAGGGCGCTCGACTCGCAATCTGAGGGTCGCGGGTTCGAATCTCCGTCCTACCAAACATGCTCGCCCTTTCAGCCGTGGGGGTGTTATAATGTGACGGTCAATCACGCTATTCGTTGGTAAAAGAGTAGCCCAAGAGTTGGCGGTGGGTGGTGATGACTAGCTGCCTTACCTCTAATCTTACACTACTAAATTAGAGACAGCTAGCGCAGATAGCCC
>NW_013665801.1:355656-371381 GCF_000517525.1 Limulus polyphemus | reverse complement strand
GTCGAATCTGAATCACTTGAAAAAAACACGGGGGGGCTTAACTTTTTTCCAGGTGTATATTTCATAACCTAAAACAATATGAACCGGTAAAGTAGAAAAACATGAAACTTCCTTACTCGTGACAGCAAGACGAGCATTTATAAATGTTACAAGTACAAGTCCCTCAGATATAAAATATTAACGAATATGTGTACATTATCTTGAATAAAGAGTAATAAAATAATCTCGAAAAATTTGATAGAAAATGTAGCAGTTTTTATGAAAGTGAAAATGATATATTTTGTATTATTGGTTCTGCTTTTGTTTGCTTTATTTTATTATACTATTGAGAGAAAATTTTCCCTATATAAAAAATTTTCTTCCCGCTTTCTTTGTTTCTTTGTAGTTAAGCACAAAGCTACACAAAGGGCTATCTCTGCTCTGCCCACCACGGGTATCGAAACCCGGTTTCTAGCGTTGTAAGTCCGCAGACATGCCGCTGTGCCACTGGGGGGCACCCCCGCTTTCTTGGACGAAAAAACATTTGGATTAATTAACATCTTATAAACCTCGTCCAAATTCATAATGTTTCAGTTCCCACATGTTTTTTTTTTCAATTTTTGACAGTACCTTTTAATCTTTATTATTTAAATATAGTTATATGACCTTTCGTGTTAATGATATTTTAATGGTTGATTATCTCAATTCTAGACAGTAAAAATACTAATAGTGCTGGGTTAGTGGTTAGCTTGCAGGATTCTGAATCTAAGGATTTATCGTCGGCATCCCGTTCCAACAAAAACCCTCTCCACGTTTTGTGAGCGTGAATACGCTATGAAAGTCTGGCATATCCCACTGTTTAATCAGCAAAAAGTATTCCAAGAGTTGGCGGTGGTTACTGTTGACCGTCTGCCTTTCTTCTTAGTCTATGAGTTCAAAATTAGTGACGCCTATGTGCATAAATCTTTTATGAAGCGATATCCGAAAATTCCATAACAAAAAAAAATATTTTAATTGGATATTGGTGACAAATAGATAAGACCCGGTATGGCCAGGTGGTTAGGACACTTGACTCGCAATCTGAGGGTCGTGGGTTCGAATCTCCGTCTCACCAAACATGCTCGCCCTTTCAGCCGGGGGGGGGGGCGTTATAATGTGACGGTCAATCCCATTATTCGTTGGTAAAAGAGTAGCCCAAGAGTTGGCGGTGGGTGGTGATGACTAGCTGCCTGCCCTCTAGTCTTACACTGCTAAATTAGGGACGGCTAGCACAGATAGCCCTCATGTAGCTTTGCGTGAAATTCAAAACAACCAACCAACCAAAGGTCCTCAAAACATGTTACTAACACTTAAGTATTTATCAAGTTAATTTTCGAACGTTGAATACGTGAGAGTAAAATACATAGTTGTAAGCATTTCCAGTCAGGAGAATGGCTTCCATGCGATTCTCTGTGATCCAATTTATTTTCAAAAATAATTGTTTGTTTTGTCTGTAGTTAAACACAAAGCTCTCTGTGCTGTTCCCACCACGGGTATCAAAACCCTGTTTGTAGCGTTATAAGCCTTCAAAGTTACTGCTGTTCCACCGGAGGGTTTCAAAATAGCATTCTTTATCAGAAAAACTGCTAATGCGGCATGTATCAGTGCAATGATTTTTGTTTACAAAACAAATAACAAGCTTTTTTTTTTATTGATTCACATCATGAAATAATATTTACTCCTAAACCCTCGATGACAAAACCTTTAACTTTAGTTATCTTTAACAACTTAATGCTTAATATAAAACAGAAAGTTAATGGATTGAGCTATGAGTTGATACAATTGTTATGTAGTAATTTATACTTGTAAAACTAAAATACGGAGGTTTGGATAAAATCGATCTGTTTACCAACACATACTTGCTAAGTCGACGGACCACAGATTTCAAAAGATGAAAATCTGGTCGTTCCATTGGATCTTCAGCCCAACATTTATTAATCATCTGTAACACTTCTTCATCATAAGTATCTTCATCAAGAAATGGCCGAAACGGTGGCTTCTTAGTTTCCTTGACACGTGAGATAATTTCTGAAGATGACAAAAGTTTCATTAAGTCAAATCTGTGTTTTCCTGAATAACTTCAGCAAAACGTTTTCACAACAATACAATTAACGTAGCAACCAAAACACCAATAATATTCACACTTGATCGAAAATCTGTATTTTATTTTTTCTTTGAAGAAATCATAAAAATAATCATAAAATAATTAATATTTAAAGAAGTTTAAAAATGTAAAACGGTTTGTAGAATGCATTAAAATAGAAAACTAGCATTTACAAGAAACAACGAATCGAGTTTATATATTGTCTAATTTGTTGCATTCGCATGAAACAATTAACAAATATACTTTTGCAATTTTAATTTGTTGGACGTACGTGTTTAAATTTGAATAGTTTTAATGAACATAGATTTCTCCACTAAGCTTCTGTATTCAGGGATAGAATGTACGTGTTTAAATTTGAATAGTTTTAATTGGCATAGATTTCTCCACTAAGCTTCTGTGTTTAGGGGTAGAAAGTACGTGTTTAAATTTGAATAGTTTTAATGAACATAGATTTCTCCACTAAGCTTCTGTGTTTAGGGGTAGAACGTACGTGTTTAAATTTTCTTATTCTTTAAATTAGTTTGTATCTACCCCTGAACACAGAAGCTTCGTGGAGAAATCTATGTTCATTAAAACTATTCAAATTTAAACACGTACATTCTACCCCTGAACAAAGAAGCTTAGTGGAGAAATCTATGTTCATTAAAACTATTCGAATGTTGGCCAATAAACTTTTCAGGATGACTGAAGCCTAATGATGGGTAATTCTGATTATAATCTCAATACTTGACAAAAAGATTCACGAGTGCTAATATTTGTGACTGTTTTTATTGTATATTAACCCTTACAAAGATTATTTGAAGTTGGCATGTCTGTCCGTTGTTATTTCTATTTCTATAGTGTGCCATAAATTATGGTTAAAACCACTGGATTACACTTCTATTTTGCTATTTCCTAACTAAGTACCAATGCATTGAAACTTAATCTTGTTGAATAGGTAACAACGTGTTTAAATAGCTTATGGTTAGTTGAGCCTGTATAATGGCATGAACTTTCATATTCGTACAAAATAGCAAAAACATCCTTTTATTCGTTGTCTTTCTTCTAATAATGCTTTCAACAGCAAAAGAAAATAAGGAAAATAACAACATTTTATACGTCTCATATTGCAGTCGTTAACAGCAGAAAGCCAATAATGGGACGTTCAGTTATACTTGTAATGCTATCAGAGGACTGGGAATATAGTAGCATCACCCTGAGTATTATATTACCACGATAAACAGAAAAATATCGAAGTTTATTGCAAACTTTGATTTTTTTTTTCAGATGCAGATCTTGTGTCCAAAATATATTTCAAAGCAAAGTTCACAGACGACAAAAACACAAGACGTAAATTCTCAGCTACTTCAGTAGGCGCATTGGTTTCTTGTTACTATTCTATTTTGATGCGTTACAGAGACTGTACTTGACAATATCATTATAAGTAAAAAATATTAGAATCAAAAAATGAACTAAACGTTCAAGCATTAAGAGCTGTTTTTAGCTATTTTCAATCATCAAGTTATCATCATATTTTAACCTGTATTAATGATTTATAATTGCCATTTCTCACGTTAAAATTACACGGATTTTGTGTAACTAGTACCGATAATGATGCTGATACGAAGCTTTCATATATAACTTATATTGTTAAGAAAATTATTAACGAATATTGTTAAATAAAAGCATGGTATGTCCATAGATTCTTATAGATGGTGAACTTTATAAAACTTAAAATAAACTAACGTATAATAGAAAAGGAGATATGAAAATCTTGTTTCAAAGTCTTTTTTTTAAATCAGAGCAACGTTGTTCAAAAGAAAGTCTTAGTAAGTAGTATGCTAAGATTTTAACTAGTACAGTTCATAAAGAAGAAATAACTAGCAAGTTTCGGTGCAATTGTATAATCAAATTACATCAACACAAGTAGACTAATTTCACGGGCCCGGCACGGCCAGGTGGTTAGGGGGCTCAACTCGCAATCTGAGGGTCGCAGGTTCGAATCCCCGTCACACCAAATATGTTCGCTCTTTCAGCCGTGAGGGCATATAATGTGACGTTCAATCCCACTATTCGTTGGTAAAAGAGTTTCATATTTCTGCTTAGCTGTAATTTACGTCGACCTTATAGCTGGCCTGCTACTTGTTCAACCAAAAATTCCCAACTAAGTCTGACTGAGCTATATCTTACCTCATACAGTCAGGCTGTATATATAGCCTGGGCCCTAGGGTATATATAAAAAGTCAGGTTAATTAGTTATGATTTATTTAAAAAGTCAAGTTGCATAGTCACGGTATATTTAAACACTCAAGCTGCATAGTTAAGATCTATTTAATGGGAACTGTTTGATACTCCGAGTGGACAATAATCACTTGATAAAACCAGGAGTAATTGATCCCAAACAAAATACAGCTTGTGAACAAGTTGTAACATTTTAAAAGTTTGTTTAGGGAATACTTCATCGGTGCTGAGTTGTCAGGGTTGTTTGTTTGTAGTTAAGCACAAAGCTATCTGTGCTCTGCCCACCACGGGTATCGAACCCCGGTTTCTAGCGGTGTAAGTCCACAGACATACCGTTGTGCCACTGGGGAGGGGGCGTCAGGGATGTTATTTTTGCTCTCAACACTGCATTTCGCAAAAAGTATTTTCACTTCACTTGGTTCACAAAGCGCACTCGCACTATTGGTTTCACACTTATGTCGAACCGAAAGAAGTGACTACCTGGTTCACAAAGCGCACTCGCACTATTGATTTCACACTTATGTAGAACCGAAAGAAGTGACTACCTGGTTCACAAAGCGCACTCGCACTATTGGTTTCACACTTATGTCGAACCGAAAGAAGTGACTACCTGGTTCACAAAGCGCACTCGCACTATTGCTTTCACACTTATGTAGAACCGAAAGAAGTGACTACCTGGTTCACAAAGCGCACTCGCACTATTGGTTTCACACTTATGTCGAACCGAAAGAAGTGACTACCTTTACAAAAAGGCGACTACTGACCAAGGGCAGACAGATACGAGTGAATGTATTGATGTGACTATGTATGCTTTATTCTTGTTGTTGTATTTGTTTTATAAACGTAATAACATTTGCTCTATTTACTCAAAGTGCGTTATGATATTCGAAAATTGGAAATATTTCTCATTGAGACTACACATTAAAATATTATACGCAATCCAGTAATAGAACAGAGGTAACCATGTGAATTTCTTTTAAGTGCTACCTAAATAGTCCTCATTTTTGCTCATATTTTTATAATTGTTCTTAATTCTAAGTATTTGATTATTTTCTCAGAAATACGTAGAAATTGTTCACCATATCAAATTAAGATATCAACTCAAGGAAAAGGTTTTTCTTGTTTCGTAGGATTGGTTAACAACAAATACAAACACCCGTTTATTTCATTTTCTGACATTTCTCTAAACTGGTGGGGGCGCCATCTATAAAGAGTATCAATAATTACATGCATGATGTTAGAAAACACATAGGTTCAAGAAGTCTTGACAGAAATGAATACAAACCTTATAACCCGAGTGCTTTCAAAAGGTGGATCTTACTTCAGTTTGCCCCTGAAGAAGAAAGGCCCATATTTCAAGTCTTACACTACTAAATTAGAGACCGCTAGCGCAGATAGTCCTCGTGTAGCTTTGCGCGAAATTCAAAAACAAACTTAGTCATTATCTTGTTGAATTGCATGACGAGCTGATATTACATTTCAAAAGCAATAAAAGAAAGAATTATTTTTTTTTTACTTTTAACAGCTTAACCTGTCAAACCAAATAACCGTAGTGTTATAATGAATGTTACCCTCTGATTGTGTGACTTTCCATTTTGCACTAAAGCATTTAAGATTTTTCGTAGGAAGAGAGCAAATTTTTATTGCATCCAATTACTCATTAAACAATAAAATGAGTTTTTAAGTTAAAAAAACTACTAATTTTGAGAGAGAAAGACTTAAAAAAAATGTGTCAATACCAAACTAACAATTACCACCAAGTGCAGAAATAAAAGTTTAAAATTATCAAGTAATATTTTACGTGAGGATGTTTTAAAATGTTTAAGTTTAAGCTAAACTTACAAATGTTGCCCCAAATTTACAAATTTGTGCTTAGGTGGACTTTATGCAAGTACAAATATCGTATTAAATTTATAAGCATGAATAATCTTATCCATATGTGGTACTCTTAATCATTTTGTCGACGAGCTGCATGGGAGTGGATGGGTTATACTTCAAAAGTAACACCCTCTCTTTATTGGTAAAAGAGTAGCTCGCTCAAGAGTTGGCGGTGGGTGATGTTGACTAGCTTTCTTTCCTCTAGTCTATTACTACTAAATTAGGGACGGCTAGCGCAGTTAGTCCTCGAGTAGCTTTGTGCGAAATTCAAAACAAACAAAAGTAATAGAAGTAGAAGTAGATCACCACCTTGGTGTTTCTAACTCCTGCCTTTACATATGTTCAAAATCTGTGCCTTTGATGTCATGACATAGTGTAATTTTTTTGTTCAGGTTGAGCCTGAGAATGGTGTAGTGGTAAACATATTGGATTGGTGATTCCAGGTTCCCGGGTTTGAGACGTGGTGCTTCCAAACACTTTTGGCACTTTCAGCTGTAAATGTCTTAAAAAAGACAGTTAATCTTACTATTTGGTTAAGAGTAGCCGCTTGGGGCAGTGGACGCTGCCAACTGGTTGTTTTCGCATTAAAAGTCCACAGTCCAAAATTATGGACGTCTATGCCTGTACTATAGGGTTCTTTGGCGTGCAAGCCAGTTAATTGTGAACAAATAAACAAACGCTAAGGTTGAGCCTCACGTTTTGTAGCATTTGGGCAGGATGGCATAATCCTGTACTTCAAGTATTCAAGGTTATATGGACACGTAACAAACACCAAATGTTTAGTGTGTCTCAAAAACAAAACAAAAAAAACTTCTAAGATAAGGAAATGGTGCACAAATCATGCTACTAGTCCCTTATCCATCTGTCAGGAAAAGCAATATCCAAGTATTGCCTATCATCCAATGCCTATCTGGAGAATGTATTATCCTGCTAAAACAATATATCCTCTGGTTTGTTTTCCAAATCCGCGATCGATAGACAAACATATTCCTCTAAAGGGCAAGGCAGTCTTCTCCAGTCAATGTCTAATCGATGACAAAGGAGTTAACAAAATGGCATATAGTCAGGAGACACCAAAAAGTCACCCTTTTTGTTCTCTGGTTTCGGGTTTCCGTAGCCAACTGTGGGTTTTCTTGGGATTTGTTCAACAAGTGTGGCGATTCATTTCATCATTGGCGTAAAGTGTTCACTAATTTACCTAAAATACTTTCTATACGGAGTATTCACTTAATTCCTTCTGCGTGTAGAATCATTCACAAAACTCCGGAAGTCAATCTTTTGTGAACATCTGGGATACGTGTGTCTTGTAATAATACAAGCTATATTGCATGGGAAGCCAGAATACATTTATTTAGTTTTTCCCGCTTCTTGGGCTATTTGGCGAAATGACCTCATTTAGTTTGCTAAGAGCCTGTCTGTTATCGTGTAAAAAAATCCCCATTTTCTGCTATAGGTGGTCTCTTGGTGAGTTCAGAATCGGCCATATAATCTGTTTCAATCATTTTCAGGCATAAAACTTAGTGAACAAATAGTAAACAGTTATATGAAGCCAGTAAAAGTTTCTGTCGAGAATGCGTCAAAAATTAAATTCAATCGCGACCTGACTCAGACTCAGTCCAGACTCATTATGCAGCACGGCCATTTGCACCCTTCTTAGAAACTTGTTATTCCAACCAATGATTGTAAATATGCACATATATATATATATATATATACATATAACGAAAATTAGATTGTTAGGGAAACACGAGCATGACATAGAAAAATCATAGTAAAGGCATGACTTAAAAGTGACATGATGGTGCCTAACATCTACATTTTAAAGATTTCTACAGAATTTATACGACAATACATTTATAGAACATCTTAAAGGTAAATTATGTATAATATATTAGATTATTTATACCCCGAATACATTTTTATTCAGAACCTCCTTTGGCTTATGTGTTTCAGCGAAAGACGGAATGAACAAGAACATAACGTATTCTTAACACAACCTGAAGATGCTGTGCCTGAAGATACACACATCATTATACAGTATGTTTGTTTTCTGTTTTATTATTATTGGTTTAAAAAGTACCTAAGGGTCATCACCGAATTAAATTTCACGTTACTTTCGAAAACAGGCATGCTCGTCCTTTCAGCCGTGGGGGCGTTATAATGTGACGGTCAATCCCACTATTCTTTGGTAAAATAATAGCCAAAGAGTTGGCAGTGGGTAGTGATGACTAGCTGCCTTCCCTCTAGTCTTACACTTCTAATTTATGGACGGCTAGCGCAGATAGCCCTCGTGTAGCTCTGCGCGAAATTCAAAACACATAACATTTTCGAAAAATACTTACAGTGCAAAATTTAGTGTGACATAAATCACTTTTCTGTCAAAATACAATAGCATTGGCTTATTGCATTTTTAAACACTACATTCTGTATTCCGTCTCTAATGGTTTTCTCAAAAGAAGAATGTATAAGTATTTCAATCACACTGCATCCGCCGTATTTCTGGGGCTCATTGGCTCCAACGTTAAGATATCGTAATATAAATCCCCCCACCCCCAATGTTTCAGTGGTAAGTCTGCAGACTTACGACGCTAAAATCTGGTTTCGTAATCCGTGGTGGGCACACCACAGCTAGCCTATTGTGTAACTTTGGGCTTAACAACAACTAAATCGTAATATGAAAATGAGCAACAAATGTTCACTGTTATAGACTACTGAATATTTTCATGTATACCTTTATTATAAACTGAAAAATAAAATAACGAATATTACTCCTCATTCAAAATGTTTTGCACAATACTGTGATTTCAAAGTTCCTGCACTATAAAGGTCAAATCCCACTATTAAGTGAGACAAAAGCAATCTAATAAGAGTGAGCAGTGGGTGCTGTTGACTAGCTGCTATTCCTCTGATCCAATGTTTCCTAACAGGCGGCCCACAGACCACATCAGGCCCTCTAAAAACTGATTGGTTGCCCATACTATGATCAGATATTGCAAAAGTAAATTAAACTGTATATGGAAAAACGATGCATTCACCGAAAAGCTCAGTCTTGGCCTTGACTCTATAGTCAACATTTGAAGTTGCTCAGTGATGAAAATAATTGGGGACCACTGCTCTAGTGTACCAGTTCAAAATTAAGGACAACTATATTTGCAAATATCCCTTTGTGAAGCTTTGCGCGAAAGCACTGAAATATACAAACAAATAATTTTTGGCAAAGAAGTAAGAAGGCGGGACTATAAAAAAAACAGTTGTTGTAAATTCAGCCTTACTCCAAGTTTTTAATAATCGTCCAAAACCTCTTAATCACGGAAGCTAATGATATCTTTAATCTGCACATTGCATTATAATTAAAACTGTTAAACCTGTTCAATCATAAATGTTTTATTCCACTAATTCGCACTTTGTTCAATTTGAAATTGGTTATTTGATAAAGTGAAAGCATTGCTATCCGTATTGATCAGCACGTTTGTTTTAGATTAATAACTTTTTGTGTACAAAAATTACTAGAGGGTTGCCATTAACATAGCGTTGAATTCTGAATTTCATAGAAATATTATGGTTAATAGGAATATATATACATAATTCACTGGTCTTGTGAAGCTTTTGTGCAAACCACAAATATGCATGGTGATAGATCAGTACTGCATCTCAACCAAGATGTTAAGATATTATATCTCAACCAAGATGTTAAGTGATCTACACAAAGTTAATGCCACTCTGACTTCTGACAAGTACATGACAATTATGATCCGCTACATCATTTCCTCAGCAAAACGACATATTGGGCGAAGTTCATCTTCCAGTATAGCAATGATTCCAAATGTGGTGAAACGATATCTTGATAGAACGTTCATAGCTATGGCTTGGCCCGTACAAAGTCCCAATATATACATTTTTGAGGCTATACGGGGTTATGTAAAAACCGAGAAGGTCAAAAGGTGGCCAAACAATTCGGCTGAACTGTGGGGGTTAATACGGTACACTTGGAACAGTATTCCGAGCTCTAAATGATCGTGGACACAAATTTTTGTTTAAACGCGAGAGAAAGTTACACACCCATTTTTATATATATACAGTAATGGACATAATTATCAAAACAGGAGTGATAAACATGTATAAAGAAATCACAAACAACTAATAATGACAAACAGATGGTACATGTATTAATAGTACAAAATATTTTCGCATATAAGCGAATACTTTTCACGTGAGCCCTTTGCTTAGCACAGAGCATTACACCTTGTTCTCTTGCTGCCATACAGTTTCTCAATGTATGATCGTTTAGGTCTGTGATACAATAAAACAAAAAATTTCTATTTATACTGGTTATACTACACTCATTTTTATTTTCGAATATCTACTGTTTATCAATTTACATTACCATATTTGAAATATATAAAACAGTTTAAGTGTTATTTACAAGTAACAGACTCGAGTTTACAGTACCATTTTGAGAAACTACAGAGAAACTGATTATTGCATCTCGTTTTTCATTGTGATGAATGCGTGCACGTATATGTATTATTATTATTATCATTTACAAACTAGAAGCACCAGATATATAAAATTATTCAGCCATCTTTTGTAACGATTAATGCAAAATTATCTGACCTACGGAATTCTGGGACAAGTTTTATTATAATTATATCATGGCCTTCCCTGTATGACAGATTTCTACTTAATATTTAGTATATGCTTTTTTATCATATTTTGCTCACACCCAGAATATTAACATAACAATACCATGGTTGTTACCAATGTTGCAAAATAAACACTGTTCCCTATACTATAAACTAAAAGTGTTCCACTTTCCCCTCTGTTATAAAATAGACATTCAGTGTTCCACTGTTCCCTCTGTTATAAAATAGACATTTCAGTGTTCCACTGTTCCCTATGCTATAAAATAAAACTGTTCCACTTTCCCCTCTGTTATAAAATAGACATTCAGAGTTCCAATGTTCCCTCTGTTATAAAATAAACATTTCAGTGTTCCACTGTTCCTTATGCTATAAACTAAAAGTGTTTCACTGTTCCCTCTGTTATAAAATAAACATTACCTGTTAGGAAGTATTTCAAAAAAAGATCTGTGAGTGTAAAATAGCAGTAAATTAATGCAAAGTTTGTAAATTTGGATTCGTTTCTTTTGTCTAAGAAATAAACTAAAGGTAGCGCATTAAACCAATTTTGAACTCGAGAACTTCTTAGCAAAGACTCAGAATGATTTTTACCGTTGTATAGAGGGCGGTAAAATAACAGGAGACGAATATTTTACGAGCGAAGCAGATAGGAATGAGAAAACAAAGATAATGCTTTTGTAAAAGCTATTCAGATATCTTTGAAAGCAGCTGAAGCGCAAGACGGAGATTTTGTAACTCAGGTATGCAGCAGCTGTCGTCAGGGTTACCGACAAATACATAGAAAGGTTCCTCTATATATGAAGATGTATGAGATGTTCGAAAGTGCAGATTTTATAACTTTCAAGTTAAAAATAAAGTTGACAGTTCGAGAGAATCGATATTTAATAACAAAATTCAGAAAGACTGAACATAAATAACTAGTTTAAAAATGATACGTCCAGTATTAAAAGAAATCCATTGTTGAAGGAAATTAAGGTTTCAACTGAAGTAAATTAAATCTTGTCATAATAAGTATGTTTTTAATAATCATGCTGTGTGAAATGTGTTCGGAAAATTTTATGGGAATGTGTTTAAGAAAAGACCTAGAGCTAAAACTTAAAGGCTGTTGTATAAGGTGTAAATATTATAGCCTTAAAAAGTAATGTTACAAGATCAAGAAACATGGCAAGCCATATTATTAGTGTGGTATGTTAACATAATGCTAATAATATGCAACATTATACTATTTTAGTTTATTAGGCTTCATGGTTATTGTTCAAAAGAAAATTAGAGCACGTTCTTATTTTTCGTTGTTGCTAGGCAACTTGTGATTCGAATTGTTCCGTTAGGTACTGTTGTTTACTAAATGTCTCGTATCTGTAGAAGGCTTAGGTAATTGAACCGAAAGCTTGTATATTAAAACAACTATAAAAAAGTGGTGATAGTCCAACTAAATTATTTAATACAAATTGAGTACTTTAGGGCAGTACACAACACAGCACATTGAACTTTTTAGCCTTTTTAAAAAGGCATTAGTTCATAATGAAGAGATATTACAACTTAACCTTTTGGACTCAGATCCATTTCGCCTAAATAAAAAGGGCCTTGACGTACAACAACCTCATGGGCGATTATTGCAAATGAATATACATCCCCTTTTTGCGTGCCCTCTGGTGTTGGATTAGACATTCTCAGTATCTCTGGCGCTGTCCATAGCTTTTCTGAATAGATAATAAAAAAATATATGACATATATATATAATTTTAAATAGCGATGTTTACTTCGGTAATTGGTGTTTTTATAGTAAAAAGATATAAATATTCCTATAAACGTTTAATGATGGCATTTCAAAAATAAACAATTTTTAAGAATAACAATAAAAAAGTATTTTAGAAAATATTAAAGCTTAAATTAATTAGAATTCAATAGAATTAAACTCTTTAAAAATTCAGAAAAAAATATTCATTCATAAACGCATATACTAGATTGAATTCTCTAATACAATTGAATAATTGAATTAGCTTACACCAAGTCATTATTAAGTATTAATACGGAAACGATGAGAGACATGGGAACCAATTTGTGGCGCACTTTTCAAATGCGTTTCCAACAATAGGTGGTTGTTCTTAAGAATTCCAGTATACGTTCTTATCAAAAATATTTTCAATAATTATTAATGATAAATAGTGAATCAATTTAAAATTTCAGTATAAACTTTTATCGTATAAACGTGATTATGACCTCATTACGTAAGTTCATTTCCAAAAAGAACGTAATTTCTTTATACATAAATATTCAGATTGAGAATAAGATTTTAAATACTTTGCTCAAAAAATATTTTCAGATTTTCTTTCATGTTATATTATTGAACATTCTTGACTTGAAAACCCCGGAAATTAATTTTGAAAATGATTAGATAAAGCTAAGAACGGGATAAACTTCAATATGACATCGTCCAATTTTTTTTTTCTTTCTAAATCGATTTCTAGCTTTAAATTAGGGGGAAAAAATGTCTTGGAACACTAAACACGACTTACTTCTCCAGTAGGCGTACGATTCTTCGTTTTCGTTTACGTCCGATGTTCTAAGAGCATGAAGCCCAATATCAGTGATCTTTAAGACAAACCTACTATCCACAACGCAGTTAGACGATTTCAAGTTGCCATGGGAACGGATCTCACTGTTATGAAGATAGGCCATTCCCTACATGGTTTAAAAACCAGAGTTTTGTCATAGATTTTCTAAGTCACTATTGGTTTCTGATGAGTTGTTCTTATATATTTCTTAAATTCTATTTTCAAGCTGATCACTTGATTTATTAACAAATAAGTCAAGTGATTTTCAGAAAAATGTATTTTACTATTATTTAACTAAAATTATAATCATAAAGTCTATAAAAATCTATCATTGAGAATCATTTGCGAACGAAATTCCCATTTAATAATAATAATAATATTACAGGCTCTATATATTTCAAGTAAGCTTTCAAATGACCAAACTATGAATGATCCTTATATTGCGTTCCTGCTGCTTAGATTAAAAGGATAGTGAATTAAAAATATACTGATTTTATTGAGCTTTTATATTTCAAATAATTGATAGTTTTTTTGAGTTAAATTGAAAGATTGAAATTAATATCTTAAAACGTATTTTCCACAAACATTTTATATAAAAAGTTTTTACTTTGGCCTGTAGTGAAAACCTTTGGGTTTGCTTTAGCGCAAAGCCACAATGAGCTATTTGCTCTGTCCACCGCGGGGAATTGAACCCCAGATTTTAGCGTTCTAAGTTCGTAGACTTAGCGTTGTCCCACCGAGGAACAAAAACTTTAGGAGAACTTTAACAAGCTGGAACTACACAGCTTCAATTCAAAAACAAACTGATCGTATATAGAAACTACACAACTTCAATTCAATAACAAACTGGTTGTCTATAGGAACTACACAGCTTCAATTCAATAACAAACTGGTCGTCTATAGGAACTACACAGCTTCAATTCAATAACAAACTGGCAATCTATAGGAACTACACAGCTTCAATTCAATAACAAACTGACAATCTATAAGATCTACACAGCTTCAATTCAATAACAAACTGGTTGTCTATAGGAACTACACAGCTTCAATTCAATAACAAACTGGCAATCTATAGGAACTACACAGCTTAAATTCAATAACAAACTGGCAATCTATAGGAACTACACAGCTTCAATTCAATAACAAACTGGTCGTCTATAGGAACTACACAGCTTCAATTCAATAACAAACTGGTCGTCTATAGGAACTACACAGCTTCAATTCAATAACAAACTGGTCGTCTATAGGAACTACACAGCTTCAATTCAATAACAAACTGGTCGTCTATAGGAACTACACAGCTTCAATTCAATAACAAACTGGTAGGCTAAAATTACGTATTATGTGAGAAATGTAAAAAAAAAAAAGAAAATGTATCTTATTATTCACTCATTTTTCGTAAAGAGTCTTATCTTCTTTATTGATTGTTACATGACATAATTATGAATTGAAGTGAACAGTGTGAGTTAGAAAGGTTTACTTATTTTGTGCCAGCCATTTACATCCGATTTACACATCTTTTACTTCTAGTTGATTATCCTTCAGACATATTTCTTAATATATTTTAAATGCTATTTATTTGTTACAAATAAAACAATTAACATATAGAAATTGTTGAAGTTTTTAAGGGTATGTATATACAGTACTGTGCAAATTTTCTAGATCATCCCATTGATCCTGTAGGTTTGATTTATTGTGGCTATGAAATTAAACCCTTCAGTTTAAAATGCTGGAAAATGCATCACAACTGATTTTCTCATTTTATACATAACTTTAATATGCTACACATTTGACTGATTTAAAATTTCAAGAGAAAAAACAACAATTAACCACTAGTGATTATGTGCAATAGGTTTTTAACAGTTGTTTAAGGTGCCTGAACTAAATAAATAGTAGTGCAACATTATTATACATAATTGTCTTTAGTTTCTGTACCAGTCATGACTGAAATGCTTTAAAAGTTTGTATTCTGAGTCTTTCATGCATGTAAAAATAGACATATAAAAATATTTTTAAAAACATTGCCCAATACAACGAATATAGTGTGGTGTTTTAAAAAATAAACTTAGTATTCCGAAAATTGTTTAATTTCGAAGTCTTCAAGAGGGGTCCAGTTCAATTTACACTTTGATCAATATGTGTTATTGGGTTATACTAGTTTTGGAGAATTCCACTCCTCATCAGTAACCCTGAACACAAGTTAAACAAAAAAAGAGATAAGCTGGATCTATATCACAGTGAGAAGTAATCGAACATACTGTTAGTGTGAACGTGCTTATAATAACTATGAGGAAAACCTAATACATTAGG
>NW_013665801.1:352376-354656 GCF_000517525.1 Limulus polyphemus | reverse complement strand
AGCTGGATCTATATCACAGTGAGAAGTATCGAACATACTGTTAGTGTGAACGTGCTTTATAATAACTATGAGGAAAACCTATACATTGGATAGGTGAAGTAAAGAAAAAGCGTTATTGGCTACTGATACTTTTATAATAACGTCCAGCTTATCTCTCTCTTTGGTTAACACGTGTTGATCAAAGTGTAGATTGAACTGGATCTCTCTTGAACTTAGACTTCGAAATTTTAAAAAATTCGGAATACGAAGTTTATTTATATAACTGCTAGTGTGCTGCTATATAATGTGAAGAACTGAATAGTGGCCATTGTCACTCTTTCTTCACTTCACCTCTCCAGTGTATAGGTTTTCCTCATAGTGAATAAAAGCACGTTCGCACCAACAGTATGCTTAATAGCGTGGTGTTGCCATTAAAATGCCAAAACAGAGAATTAACACCGTTTGACATGATCACAGTGAAATTTTCACATGATGCTGATTGGAGTTTAAAGAAAATTGAAATGACCTCGACTCTTCACAAAATATTATGAAATACACCTTAGACAGATGCAAGAAAACCCAGTTCGATAACATCAGACAAGGCAGGGAATGAGAAAAATAGACTTCTTTGAGGAAATGTTAAATGTGTAAAAATCAATTCCATAAAAGAAAAGCGAAAACTTTGTTGTTGAGATTAATACGTCACACAAAGATAAAATCTGAAGACGCACAATTGCAAGAATGCTGCAGAAACTTGGCTTTTGGAAAAAAGTGGCAACAATAAAGCCATTATTGTTCAAAGGAAATATAAAAAAGAAATGAGCTATTACGAAATAATATACATTCTGGTTCCTGGGACGGTGGCACAAGGTGATTTGAATAGACTAAATTTGAATTATTTGGCTCCAATCGGCGTGAAGATGTTCGTGGAATAATTAATGACACTTTGCAGAAGGAGAGTAAATTGTTTCAACAAGCAAGCAGGAGACTCTGTGATGATTTGGAGTGTAATATATGTGAATGTTGTTGGCCGACTTCACAAGATTGATGGGACCATGGACCAGTATAAATACCCCTATCTTGGCAAAGAAAGAAAGATCAGAAGATATCCAGTGAATGGAATGGCCGTCACGAGGTCCAGATCTTTAACTCCTTAGAACATATGTGGGATTTGCCGGACTTTATGCTCTGTCAGTGTACCAACTATACTAAAGAAAGCTTCGATAAATATGGAATCAAAATATATCATAAATTTGAAAATAAAATACATAGATACAATTCCACAAATTTGCCAAGATGTTGCTGATTCCAAAGATAGATCTACTGAACATTAGAACTGAAGAAACTTAAATACATTATTTGTGTACCAATTTTTGTAATGGTTTACTGTAAAATTAATTTCCAATAATTACAACAACTTTTTAAGCAAATCAATGAATATATATATTGTTTGTAAAGACGTGAAATGATAATTGTTGAGGTGTTCTAATACATTTACACATTACTGTATATATATATACACAAGATTGGCACAAACTTAATTTTTTATACGTCTATACTTTATAGGGGAACTATACATCCTACAGTTTTGTCACTTAATGTAGTTTATAAAGACACTTGCGGAATACATTTATTAAAACAAATATCATAGGTGGCGCTGCAAAATTACCTGGAAACCTTAAGTGCTTTTCACAAAACGTCATTAGAAATTGCAGTTGATTGTGTGAGTTTGAAGTCAGAGTTCAATCATTTACTTACCGATTAGTAGGATGTTTACAACTATCCTTGAAGTCAGAGTTCAATCGTTTACTTACCGATTAGTAGGATGTTTACAACTATCCTTGTAGTCAGAGTTCAATCGTTTACTTACCGATTAGAAGGATGTTTACAACTATCCTTGAAGTCAGAGTTCAGTCGTTTACTTACCGATTAGAAGGATGTTTACAACTATCCTTGAAGTCAGAGTTCAATCGTTTACTTACCGATTAGTAGGATGTTTACAACTATCCAACTATCCTTGAAGTCAGAGTTCAATCGTTTACTTACCGATTAGTAGGATGTTTACAACTATCCTTGAAGTCAGAGTTCAATCGTTTACTTACCGATTAGTAGGATGTTTCCAACTATCCAATTCTAACTTTACAGCAAAAACACGGATTCAGCAATAAATGATGTATGTGGCTGAAATGAACGGAGAATATATTGAACATTGGATGTATCTCGATTTGATACTATTGCTATATTTGAAGATGAAATAAAGGTTACTGTGGTTCGTGGTCATCTTTCAGTGCAACCTCGGGC
>NW_013665801.1:328976-351376 GCF_000517525.1 Limulus polyphemus | reverse complement strand
CAGAGTTCATCGTTTACTTACCGATTAGTAGGATGTTTACACTATCCTTGAAGTCAGAGTTCAGTCGTTTACTTACCGATTAGTAAGGATGTTTACAACTATCCTTGAAGTCAGAGTTCAATCGTTTACTTACCGATTAGTAGGATGTTTACAACTATCCTTGGAGTCAGAGTTCAATCGTTACTTACCGATTAGTAGGATGTTTACAACTGTCCTTGAAGTCAGAGTTCAATCGTTTACTTACCGATTAGTAGGATGTTTACAACTATCCTTGGAGTCAGAGTTCAATCGTTACTTACCGATTAGTAGGATGTTTACAACTATCCAATTCTAACTTTACAGCAAAAAACACGGATTCAGCAATAAATGATGTATGTGGCTGAAATGAACGGAGAATATATTGAACATTGGATGTATCTCGATTTGATACTATTGCTATATTTGAAGATGAAATAAAGGTTACTGTGGTTCGTGGTCATCTTTCAGTGCAACCTCGGGCCGTTTCTTCACAGATGTATTTCGTATATGTCTTGTATACCTGTACTAAGTGTCAAAACTGTAGATAGTGCGGTTGTAGTACCAGTTATACATTTATACCCAAGCTTAGTGCCATCCCCGTCACCCGTTATAATTCATAAATTATTAAACTGCTACAAACTTACTTTTTGTTTCAATTTGTATTTCAGGTCGCTTAAGTGTGCGTGCTTGGAAAATATATACCGATTTATGGATAACTGCTAAAGTTATATGGGAAACGTTAGTATGGCTGCTCTGCGAAAAACCCTGATGACGTGAAACGTTACTTCAAGATTATTACAAGGCAGGGGAAAGTATGATTTTCAAATCTAGTGTATATCTAAAACACAATAGAACTGACATAACAAATAAAAACACACAAAGATAAACTAGTAAGCTCTGCGAAAAACCCTGATGACGTGAAACGTTACTTCAAGATTATTACAAGGCAGGGGAAAGTATGATTTTCAAATCTAGTGTATATCTAAAACACAATAGAACTGACATAACAAATAAAAACACACAAAGATAAACTAGTAAGCTCTGCGAAAAACCCTGATGACGTGAAACGTTACTTCAAGATTATTACAAAACAGGGGAAAGTATGATTTTCAAATCTGGTGTATATCTAAAACACAATAGAACTGACATAACAAATAAAAACACACAAAGATAAACTAGTAAAAAGATCGGCGGATATACATACTTAAACAAATAAAAAAATGGCTTAGCTGGATGCTTAGAAATGTATTTATGGATAGTTGCGTAAAGTTAGTGGGGAAAAGGCAGAGGAAGTATGATTTTCAAAACCAGTGTATATCTAAAACACAATATAATTGATATAACAAATAAAAACACACAAAGATAAACTAGTAAAAAGATCGGTGGATATACATACTTAAACAAATAAAAAAATGGCTTAGCTGGATGCTTAGAAATATATTTATGGATAGTTGCATAAAGTTAGTGGGGAAAAGGCAGAGGAAGTATGATTTTCAAAACCAGTGTATATCTGAAACACAATAGAATTGATACTCATTGATAATTTTGAAAATAATTTACTAAAACATATGCATATATTGTTTTTCTTTTCTTGGTTCTTATATTATTATTATTTATGAGACTACCTACTTTTACAGTGTCTTGTAGTAAAGAGCATCGGAACATCCAATCCAGCTTTATCTCTTCATTTTCCAGTATATCCTAAGAATACCAGTTACATATGAGTTAAGCTAATCGAACAACTCCAGAGTTTCTTTAAAAAAAACTAACTGTATGTCTCCAGTTCAAAAATTGCAAAACTTAATAATCACATAATAAAAACTATTAGTGTTTCACACTTTCACTGTTTACAAAAGTAAACCTGATTTTAGGTTTTAGATCTGATCCTAACATTTGTGAAGTTTAATAGATTTATAGATATTAAAAAGAAAGAACTTATATTCTTTGTTGCACAATGGTTAAATTCATCTTGTTAGATCTTATATTGCTCTCTGTGTACGTTAGAGAATTAAACCAGTGACTTGAACGTTTTTCATTTGTCGATATCAATTTGAAAACGACATTAACGTGAATATTACATTTCACAGTTTCAATTTTCAGGTACAATAAGAGCAATTCTAGTTGCCGTTTAAATTAACATGTTTAAAATTCCAAGACAGAAAGCCATATATTTTCCACCGAGCAGAATTTCACTTGATATCCTCCATTTTGAAGTGTATGCTTAATATACTTTGAAACACACTGCTAATATGGTTAATATACTTTGAAATACACTGCTAAACTGGACAACGAAGAAGACACAAATTCATAGATTTCAATAGAATTATTCACTAATTACATTAAAACAATTTATCCATCTATCTCAGGATGGTTATATCCTCGCTAATAATATATCAAATAAGCAGAATATATATATAAATATAACGTACAATATTATATTATTGAGCTGATACATTAATTGGCAACCTTGTCATCTGAAAGTCACTCACTTCATTGTTCACTTACTTGGATTACTCCGTAAAGAATTAGCAATAATATTTCATTAAACTTTGGGTTCGAAATTATTATATTAATCGTATATTGAGATGTCCTTCCTTATAATAAAGTCAAAACTGATTTAGGAAACATTATCTAAGTGAAGAAATATTCACAGTCTGAGCTATATCTCATTCCAATATTTTCCTAGTGTCTTTTATATTCATCAATAGAGCATACACCTATTGTTGATGACACTGATAGTATAGAAGACGGATATGAAATGTGTTTACCCTACGGTGTATTCACACATGTTTCCTCTTTCTGTTTTTATCTCACTCATCTTTACCTTTTGAGGTACGTAGATTTTTTAAAAAACCGAACCTATGTGTTGATCGTAGAAATCGGAGTGGTTAGCTGTTTGTACAGAATTTTAGAAGGGATTTTTATTGATATAAATCTAAAGCACTGTGCTGCATGAAAAATGAATAGAATTGGTTGGAGGTTGACAACACACAAAAATATTACCATTCTTTGAGTGTCCATGCCTAACCTAAAACTAAGCAACTTTCCTCGTGTAAATTATGTTTTGTTTCGGTAAAATCGTGCTAAAAAATAACACGGGGATGTAATAAATGAAACAACTTAAAATTTTAACAGAAGGGCTCATAACCAACGTACTCTATTTAAAAATTTTTACAATAAATTTAGAAAAAGAAACAAGCTTTACCCTCCAGGTAATGATAAAGGTAATTTATTTTTCTAACTTTATTGTCAAAATGTCTAAATCTCTCCAGTATGCACTAAGATTATGAAAAACAACATTATACTTTATTTAAAACTAGCTGGAGTACCTGTCCCCTGGACGGATGTTATGTGAATTCATGATTAATGAAAGGTTATCCTATGACATGAAAAGTCGCTTCCCTTATATGCAATTGTAAAAAAACAAAAACGCCTATAAAAAACTGCAAAACACAAAATGTGAAACCGCAAATTTGCACGTATCTCCCCATGAACCCACTGAACCTCAGGAGGTGAGGTAGTGGTAAAAAAACACAAAAATTCCCATAAAACCGCAAAACAGAAAATTTGTATGATCTCCCACTAAACACAATGAACCTCGAAACCAAATTTGGTAAAGATTCGTATACAGGGGAGCGAAGTAATGGTAAAAAAAAAACACACGCAAAAACGTCCATAAAAACAGCAAAACGCAAAATGAAAAACTGAAAAGTTGAATGTACCTCCGCATGGACCTAAATGAACCTCCATAACCAGTTTAGGTGAAGATCCATCTTATGCCCTGCGAAGTACTTACATGGACATACAACACACAACAGACAGTACTATTCTATTTATATAGATATACCAGTTTATAAAATATCAAAAATGAAAAATATGATTGTTGTATTTAAATATTTATTCTATAATGTTCTACCAATTGATGTTTGGGATTGTTTGTTTTAAACAATTAATGCTACTACAACAATTGTTACAGTGTGAATGCCTTTTTAAGCTAGCAAAGCATGATTATAATTAATTATACCTGTCATAAAACTTTAGTATTAGGCCCACTATATCTTTAACACTACATTCTTTATTTAGTATTTCAACCACACTCTGTCCACCATTTTTATTGCCGAAAACGAATTTCGTTCAATAAGAGTTCATCAGGCCGGGTGTGATAATAAAGTTAAAAGAATGGGATATAACACATTATGATCGGAACACTATTTATGTAAGCCATTTGTTACAACAACAGTTGTTACAGTATTAATTACTTATTTGTCATAAGACGTTTAGTATTAGGCCTTTTATAATTTTTAACATCGAATGGCTGTGGTGTACATAGTGTGATTGAAATTTTATTATACACTATTCTTCTGAAAAAAAATCTCAAGGGTCTGAATAAAGATATAATAAACTCAATACTTATATCTTATGACAAGTATAATTAATAAATAGTACTCATTAACCTTTAACCTTGTAATTAATATTTGTCGGTTTCAACCATTTAAAAATTTTCTCCTCAACGCTTAACTTTGAATGAATTAATTACTCTTTGTAATTTTTAATTTAAACATACAATAATTTATTATTAACTCATAACCTTGTATCAGTTAACGTTTATAAGTGTTGGTTTTAAACATACAATACTTTATTTTTAACTCATAACCTTGTATCAATTAATGTTTATAATTGTTGTGTCTAAACACTTAATATTTTCTATTTAATTCATATATTTGTATCAGTTAACGTTTATAAGTGTTGGTTTTAAACATACAATACTTTATTTTTAACTCATAACCTTGTATCAATTAATGTTTATAATTGTTGTGCCTAAACACTTAATATTTTCTATTTAATTCATATATTTGTATCAGTTAACGTTTATAAATGTTGGTTCTAAACATTAAAATACTTTCTTTTTAACATATATCCTTCCATTAATTAGACTCTGACTACTTCGTTCGCTTTGTTACTTAATTTATTTTTTTGTATATTTCTATGTGTTTAACTAATTTTGGTTTCGAAATAACCCAGATTAACATGAAATACTTTTATCATTTACACGATATTTTAACTTTAAATCACATTAATAAGTAACAAAAGTATATCTTTCTCATATTCTGAAACTCCACATAGCTCAGTCAACAGTCAGTGTTTGAAAGCGCTTCAACACCAACAAGTTAACATTTCGGTTGCTTGGACGTGTATTTTCTGGCCTTACCCATTTATCTGCAATTGGATATCTTTGGTTATGCTTTTCTTTATCTAAAATACGCTAAATCTCATGTTTAGGGTAAACACATTTCATATCCGTCTTCTATACTATTAGTGTCACCAACAATAGGTGTATGCTTCATTGGTAAACATAAGATACACTAGAAAAATAAAGTAATAAGATATATCTCAGATTGTGATTATTTGATTGTGCAAGAAATTCAGTTATTCATTGATGCTTCAAGTGAATATGATACAAAAGTGGAGGAAATATTTTCTTATTGTAATATTTGCACACATAAAGCAAAGAAAGATTTGAGAGCGCAATAGACATACAAGGCTCTGCAATGACAATCTGTCGACAGTAACTCAACATGTCAAGGTAAAAGATAGTATAATAAAAGAATGTAACACTAAAATAACACGCCAGAAACAATGATAAAAGGAGCCTTCTTTATTCAACTGATAACACACTAAGTCAATGTAGCTTAGAAGTCAGTAAAACCTGAATACCTCTCTTGAAACCATACACATGTGATATTTTTTAGTAAGACCAATTACACACAGATTCGACAAGATATCTACTTCGAAATAATTCTATGCTCTCTGGCAACTGAAGTTATGATGAATAAATAAATGATTTTATGTATAAGGTCGAAAGTTAAAAGAGTCAATGAGACATCTGCTAAATAGTAAGTTTGCTCAACGTCAGCCAACTTGTAGAAAGGTAATCAATTACTATTTATAACCCACACCTACGTTACTTTTTGGTTCGGTACCTTATGACTTTTTCTTGTTTTTCTTTTTCTAACGTATTGCTCTCCACATTCACAAGATATGCTATAAATGACGTTTTTCCTTCCTATTGGACATTTAAGTGGTTTGATGCTCATTAACTCTCTGGTCTTTGCAGTTTATTTGTGTTTTTAGAAAGACATTTGATGTTGGATGATATGGTGTTGTCTCTGTAATTATCTTGCTATTTACTCTCGGGGTTTGTCTTTTTATTTCATTTTACCAGGTGTTTAAGGTGTCTTGATAAAAAAGTAAATAAAGAAGAGAGACGAATTAATAAGCAGAAAGACAATTATAGACATACAATCTTATGACGAAGAGACTCAATATAGTTTTGTTAAGTTTCTTAAAATTTCCTAATTTACTTTTCTCCAGTATGAAGTAACATTAAACATTAAAAGTGCTCTGTTGTATTGGCACTAAGAAGTATCTGAAACCCTAATTAATAGCTTTACAAATCCTAAAAAATGCAAAGAGTCATTATTGTGGATTATAACAAAGCTTTACAGGATTCTTGATACAAATTCTAAACAATACAAAGAGTCATTATTGTGGATTCTGAAAAAGCTTCACAGGATTCTTGATAGCTATACAAATCCTAAACAATATAAAGAGTCATTATTGTGATCCTGATAAAGCTTTACAACAGTATTCTTGGAATGATCTAAAAAAACTAAAGAATCACGATCTTAGTAATAAAACATTTGATTTTGGATATATATTCGGGGAAAACTTTAAAATAAGCTTCCTTTTAATTTCAAGATGTCAACAAGTTAATGTTCACTGTGATACACAATGCTGTTTTAAGTAATATATTTCTAACGTCATTATTATTATAATCATATTCATTTAATTTAGCCCGAATTTGAAATCACCATTGACAATCTTTGTTTTTACATATTTTTTTTTTTGCATGTGGATATAAAAAGAATTCGGAGAATAACAAAGATTCTAGAATAAATATACGAACTCTTTTTTTTAATTAAAATTTTATAAGGAAAGGTAAGCTTGTAAAAATGCGGTTTGATAGAGTATTTGAACCAAAAAAAAATAACTGATCTATGTTCCAATCTTTATATCAATATGGTTTGTTTTGAATTTCGATGAAAGAGATCTATATGCGCTAGCCGTCACTAATGTAGCAGTGAAAGACTAGAGGGAAGTCATGACCACCCACCGCCGACTCTTGTCCTACTGTTTTACCAACGAATTGACCGTCACATTATAACGCTCCCACGACTGAAAGGGCGACCATGTTTCGTGGGACGGAGATTCGAACTAGGGACCATCAGATTGCGAGTCGAGCGCCCTAACCATCTGGCCATGTCAGGCCTTATTCAACGTGAGCCAACTATTTAAATATATATTAATTATTTTAACTTTCTGCCAGAGTTGTTTTTAAAATTGATGCATGTTTATTCTGTATTCATGTAACGTGTTAAACCCTTCTCTTACCAAGTTACTGGAAAGACGTATATAATCGACACGATTTAAGCATGTCTTATTTTACTGTTTTAACCAATACATCTAGCTTTTTTGCGTGGGAAAATATCCTAACGATTAATTTGTAATTAATTATTATAAGTCGCAGGACCAAAATGAAGCTATGCTAATAAAATAGAATAATATTGTAATATACGTTTGGATACGTAATGCAGCTACCTTGGTAATCGAAAGGCTAATGAAATAAATATTTCAGCTTAACGACTATATTCAAAATCGCAGTTTTTCAAGTCCGAATAAACTTATTCTGAAAAAAAAAGAACTCTATTAAAAAAATAATACAACAGTTAGGGTTTATCAAGAACAAGAAAAGTGTATAATAGTACTCCAATCATACTATGTCATCCATATCCATTTCCAATGATGCTGGTTGAAATAGTATTATACACTCTTCTTCTTGATAAGCCCTAATGGAATGACTAAAGGGTTTATCAAAATAAGAAAAGTGTATAATTGTGCTTCAACCACACTATGTCCTCCATATCCATTTCCAACGACGCTGGTTGAAATAGTATTATACACTCTTCTTGATAACATGGCTAGGTAGCTAGAGCGCTTGACTCGTAAACGCACACACGGCTAAAAGAGTAGGCATGTTCGATGAAAGGGATTCGAGTTCCCGGATCACCAGGCCGTAACAAGCTCCAAAATGATTCGGCTTTCGGAATTTCAAATATGGTTTTAAGCATTACTCATCTATGAACAAAAAAACCTTGTATTTTACCATACAGTAAATATTTGTAAACAAAAATCTTGATTGTTTGTAAACAAATATCTTAGTTGCTTAAAAAAGAAACAAAGGCGAACTATAGTTTATTCACCATATAAGTTGTTGTCAGATATCTTTAGGAAAGTTAATTTTTTATAGAAAAAGATTAACAGCCCCCTATCACCCATTATTCACACTAATGGATTGTCTGACTTTCTTATAACGCAACCAACAGCTTAAAGTGTGGGGAATACATTGTGTTATCGCGGGAATTCGAACCCAGCTCGCCAGCTCTGAAATCCCGAGCTCTACAACAGGGTCAACCAACGACTGCAAAAGTTTTTGTATAATATATTTTTAGTATTTTTTATAATTTATGAATAATCAGATGTATTGTGTATTTATAATTGGAAAAACACACCTATAATATTCATATATGTTTCGCAAGATAGGCAGTACGTTCAACCGGATGTTCTAAACATAAATAACTTTGAAGGAAAAACAGCAAAAATATGTTCATAAAACTCCACTTTCTATGCAAAATTTGCTTATAGGTATATATAACTACACATATATAACCTTGAAGGAAAAACAGCAAAAATATGTTCATAAAACTCCACTTTCTATGTATACATGCATATTTTGATGTGTTTATTTAGCTGTTGTTTACAATCTAAACAATATTTTCAAGAAATTTAGTATAGTGATTTTGTTTTCGAACAACACTGCTAATGAAAAATATTGAGTTCATGTCAAAAGCAAATTTTGCAGAGAAAATGGAGTTTTATGAATATATTTCTCCTGTTTTTCCTTCAAGGTTATACATATTTAGTTATATATACCTATAAGCAAATTTTGCAATATAGAACCGTCAAGAAATTGTGTTAAAATATTTAAAAAAAATCATAATTCCAAATTTGTTGAAAACAGCATCGTCCACTAACCTGTAAACAGCATCGTCCACTAACCTGTAAACAGCATCGTCCACTAACCTGTAAACTTCCTTTGGGACAATATTCAGTGACAATACAGCAATGTGGTGGTTCTACGCATGCTCCGATGAATCGAACAATATGGTCATTTTGTAAATCTTTCATCTAAACGAGCAACACAAGATTTAAGTTGGTAATGCTATAGCAGCACCAAGTCTACACATCTTATTAAACGTACTTCATTTGACTGATAAATAATCACTTCCCACAACTTTACATCTCAATACTATCAGTACAATTAACTTAACTGTAAAACTAATCAAACTCTTTTTCAAACATCTGACGGATGATTCGATAACTCTTTAACTTTTTTGTAAGCCTATCACGACACGTCACCAGTGCTACAAGCGAGATCTTAAACGTTCATATTTGTTTAATCGGTGTAGTGTTGTTTGAAATGAAATGATACAATATACAATATGAGAACAACAATGAGGCTTCAGAACTCAGAAGAAAATGTTATAATTATTCACTTTTTTACTTCAAACCTTCTTCGACAGAACTCTATAAAAATACTCCTGGTTGATTAAACACGGAACGTTTGTACAGGTTACTTCCACAAAGCCCCCCAGTGGCACAGCGGTATGTCTGCGGACTTACAACGCTAGAATCCAGGTTTCGATACCCGTGGTGGGCAGAGCACAGATAGCCCATTGTGTAGCTTTGTGCTTAATTACAAACAAGCTTCCACAAAAGATGTAAGTCGATAGAACGAGTAAGCTACACGTTTCCTTTCTCCCTCTGTTATTCAGCAATAAGCTTTATATATTATAACGCTGAAATTTTGGGCTCGATCATCGTAACAGATATAGCACAGATAGCCCATTGTGTAGCTTTATGCTAAAAGAAATAGCATTGCCAATTGCATTTTATTTGAAGTCTTGTGATCATTTCCGTGCGAGTTACCAAAATAATTAATGTTGTATAATATCTTATTCACAGAAAATATAAACATAAAAAGATTTATTGTTTAGCTCAGAGCTACACAATGGACTATCTGCGCTCTGTCCACCACGGGGAATCCAACCCCAAATTTTAGCGTTGTAAGTCCGTGAACTTGTACTACTAACCCACCGGATAACGAGTAATAAAATGTCGAGGTTATAGAGTGTTGAGTATGTTAAATTAAAATAATTTTGAATATGTAAACCAGCAAGTGTGTGACAACCACAGCCAAAATAAAATTGTGGTGGAACTACATGTATCAGAACTATATTATGACATAACGCCGAACTTTGTTTATCATCGCTGGATTACGACTTGCTGCGGATATTTTTCTGAGTGGTTCTTGTAATTCATATTCTTTTGTTTTGCATTAACTATAAGGAAATCCTAAATCTCTGATCTGAACACCTCTTTATGATGTGGATGCATATATATACCTTCCATCGGAAAGGGCTATTACACACCCTTCCCAAATATATCCAATTTTCTGTGGTCTTGCACCACTTACATCATGCCAAACAATGTCAAAATGTAGTTCAGGTGCATTTCTTTCCACCACGATTTTATATTGATTATAATAGTCAAAATCGTTTTAAAAAACGTACCCAACCTTCTGTATAAGTTGGTACGATCTGTATAAAATCTTCAGTCACTAATGAAAAATAATTATCACTGTCAGAAACAGAGTAATCTTACTCGTTTCAACTCCAACAGTAGGGGTCTGTGGATTTCTATTCTTGACTTGATAAGAGGCTTGATGGCAACAATGGCTCCCTAACCGCAAGAAAAAGAGGCTTTGAGACAAGTCATTTCATCACCAATATGTTTAATTTTAAATTACAGGATAAAAACGAACAAGATTGGTTTTATCGTTCATTAATTATTTGCAATTTGAAACTAGTAAACTTATCAAAGTTTGAAGATGTTGCACATTTCCAAACTAACATGTGATTAATATCAAAGTTTTCAAAGTTAAAACAAAGGTTATATAGTGGGTTACATATATACGTGCCCTTCACAGTGCTTTAGATGGGGATATATATCTGTACGTCTACGGCAGTTAAAGAGTTCAACAATCTTAAAATGGGTTTTCCTCGTAAGTATAACTGAATGCTTTAGTACGGGATATTATTTTAAACACAAGAGAAATGTCTATCCAAATGATGTAAAATAATATGTAGGTGGGTAAGTCTCTTCTTAGTTTGATACACATTGTCAATAAATTCTAATATTTACACAAACTATGTGAACTCAACAACATTTAATTCATAACTGTATGGCTTTTAATGTTTATGAGATTTAACTGCATGGATTTTAATATCTATGAGATTTAACTGCATGGATTTTAATGTTTATGAGATTTAATTGCATGGATTTTAATGTCTACGGGATTTAACTGCATGGGTTTTAATGTCTATGAGATTTAATTGCATGGATTTTAAAGTCTATGAGATTTAATTGCATGGATTTTAATGTCTATGAGATTTAATTGCATGGATTTTAATATCTATGAAATTTAATTGCATGGATTTTAATATCTATGAGATTTAATTGCATGGATTTTAATGTCTATGAGATTTAACTGCATGGATTTTAATGTCTATGAGATTTGACTGCATGGATTTTAATGTCTATGAGATTTAACTAATTCATTTCCTTTAATACATACAAGTTTTAGTATATTTAGCGGTTACACAATATTTTACTTTTTGAACATATATATTTATATTTTTGTTCATTTAAGTCAGATAGAAGGTTTAAAAACAAAAAGTGTCACCAAATAAAGTTTGTATCGTATATTTCCCTATTTTAATTCGAGTTCTACATTGATTGGACCACATAAATAAGCACTTATTAACAATACATATACATGAAGAATACACGAAAAAAAGTTTAATTATTTGACTGGGTTACTTTGGAGATTTTTAGTTTTAGCAACATTATTTTATGTTAACTGCTCTATAGAAATATACATAGAGGTTATGAAATCACGAACGTTTAGTGATTGCAATAGTTACTTTTCCTTCTTTTACCTTGTAATAGCCTGTCTTTGTGAACACCTGTCTTCCTTTATTACCAGAGGCCAAAGTCTCTTCAGAACAGGAACTCTGAATATAAAAAAAACACTGACAAGACACAATAAATAACATATATAGCTTTACAGTTTGCGTTTATGAAATAATCAACTTTTGTCCTCAACATCCCTAGACTTGGGTTCATCTTAAGTTTATTTTGTCCAGCTCGTTATCCTGGATATAAGCCTTTTTAGACACTATGTACCTGTTCAATATTTGTGAAAATCATATGTTAGTTTATAATTTGATTGTAGGTGACGCTTATAAAGTTGTACTATACATTAATTGTGATTTATTCTGTGACTCATGACAGTAATCATTAGGATGAACTGCTAAACCTTTGTAACATTATCAACAATAAAATGATAAAATTGAGGTACACAACACATGCACTACAAATAGTTTATTGAGGAACTAAACTCATATATCTATAAGTTCAACCAACACTCACTTAAGAGACAAACTTCTATAAAGCATGTTCCTTGTGTACTATTCCATTTACCTCCTCAATAAACAAAAATCCAATTCATTATGTCAAAAACTTTCATTAAATTGTAATTTAAAATGTTGGAATGTATATATATCAGACGTCTCGATCTTCTGAAGAATATCAAAGCTTTTCAATAATATCCTTGTTTGTTGATGTTCGAGGAAAAGCTAATCGAGGGGTATCTGCGCTAACTGTCCCTAATTTTAAAGTGGCGGGAAACAGCTAGTCAACATTACCCATCGCCAACTCTTAAATAGTGGGATTGACGACATTGTAAATTCTCCACGGCTGAAAGAGCGAGTATGCTTGCTAAGGGAGTTTGATCCCCGACCCACAGATTGCGATACAACCATCAAGCTATGCCAAGCTGCTTTCCAATAAATGTGGTATTTATAGTTTATCAAATACATTGCCCCATTTGAAACACATTATGCCACCCAAATTTTAATGTGTCAATCGTAGAGTTAAAAAAATTTAGAATAAAATACTAAAGTATTTGTAGTTAAATACAATACACAGTGGGCTATACGTGCCCACCTCGAGTATCGAAACCCGGTTTCTAGCAGTATAAGTCCGCGGACATACCACTCTGCTACTGGGGGATAATACTAAAGTGTAACATGGCCAGGTGGTTAGGGCGCTCGACTCGCAATCTGAGGGTCGCGGGTTCGAATCCCCGTCCCGCCAAACATGCTCGCCCTTTTAGCCGTGGGGTCGTTATAATGTGTCGGTCAATCCCACTATTCGTTGGTAAAATAGTAGCCCAACAGTTGGCGGTGGGTGGTGATGACTAGCTGCCTTCCCTCTAGACTTACACTGCTAAATTAGGGACGGCTAGCGCAGATAGCCCCCGTGTAGCTTTGCGCAAAATTCAAAAATAAACAAACAAACTAAAGTGTAAGCTTTTCGTACAAAACAAATGTTCATGGAATCTTCTGAAGTTTTTATTTTTAATCACACAAAATCGACTAGGGCGATTTTGTTTTTCAAAACGATACATTATTTGCGATTCTTACATGCGATACCATTTGTTATTCCTAAATGGTTAGAATTTTTTGTAATTACGTTTAGTTTGTTTGTTTTATGACAAAACTACTAAAGATTAATACCGAAAAATTGACGTATAAAACGATATGAATATTTTAACATATTTGTTTCTAATGTTTACTCACGTTGTACGTTTTTAAAATTTGAAAGGTTTGTTTGTAGTTAAGCACAAATGGGCTATCTGTGCTCTGCCAACCACGGGTATCGAAATCCGGATTCTAGCGTTCTAAAACCGCAGATACACCGCTGTGCAACAGGAGGGCAAAATTTGAAAGGTAAAACTCTTACTGGGATCACAGAAATAAATCTAACTGCAATTATATTACACGTGGACCTCTGAACATCATCCCATGAATTTCCTTTTTAAACATTTGTAATTATTTCTGATTTTTTTTCCATTTATGTCTCTTTCGGATTCACAACTAGCTGTAATATTTTAAAGGAAAATTTCTTTAAATAGACGCCACAATTAGAAAGTACTGTTTTTTTTATAACTGAAAGTGACAAATATACGGACCTCTACATCTGTTTTTGCCTTCATTGTCTCATAAAGCCTTCTAAAGAAATATTTTATCTAAGTCAGTTATTAGTTTCCTGAAATCATGAATAAAATAGCAAACCTATTATATATTTCTTTTTTATATAAAAGAACGCGTAGCACTGATTACGAACTGAAAGACTATTTTGTAAGGTCATCAAAGCTGTAGCTTACGTTTGGTCATGAACAACTTTACTGATTGTATTGAAATATACTGTACTTTTAAACGCTGATACAAAGATTTAATAGTCTATATTTTATACCAGATGCGTAGAAATGGTAACGAAACTGTATCCTTCAACTTGCACCTGCACTGTACTTTAATCGATAATAATGCTCTTTTATTGGAGACAAAATGGCCAAAGATTCAGAATCTCTTTCGAGATTGCAGTGAAAAACAGTTTAGCTGGTGTTCGCAAACTTTTGTGGACTATTTCCTCAATATGTTTACCTTTACTTAGAGGGAAAATATTGTAGTGTAGCTGAACAATGTAACATTGAGTAATAGTATCTAAATTAACCAATAGGAGGATAGTTTCTCGTGGTATTCAACACTTGCAAAAGAGAAGATGGTTCTGAAATGAGTATTCACCGCATCTTCAATGGCTGTGAATATATAGTATCAATAGTACACTGCTCATATGTCCCAATAGTTAGTAGTTAAAAATGGCTAAATAAATAATTCATGAGTGGATCAAAACGTTACTCGTAATCCTCGATGCTGAAAACAATAACCTTACATTGAGAAATAAGTTGAAGGAAACATTAATAAAAAAACTTACAACCATATAGCCTTCATTTAACATAATAAGAATTAGTTACATCATCAACACTTATATACGAAATCCAAATATATTATTCACATGCCTAGGTAGTGTATGTATAATAGATTTTGTTATGCGCATCATTATAGACATACAGAAATATTCAGGATCTAAATCTGTAAAAAAAAAAAAAGAAGTTAAAGATGTCTTACTTTAAAACACGTATTTTCTCATAAGTTCAAAAATGTATTTTGTACTTTGGCTTGAATATCCCTCAAATAACTTAAAATTTAAAAAAAAAAATTGCAAACAGTATAACAGTATAAACTGTCCTGTAGTAAATATTAATCAATTCTGAAATGCAGATACAATCGAAGCTTTAATTACAAATTATCATTGAAATACACGCAATTGAATAGTGGTTTGGGCGCTCGACTCGCAATCCGCTCGCCCTTTCAGCCGTGGGGGCGTTATAAGTGACGGTCAATCCCACTATTCGCTGGTAAAAGAGTAGCCCAAGAGTTGGCGGTAGGTGGTGATGACTAGCTACCTTCCCTCTTGTCTTACACTGCTAAATTAGGGACGGCTAGCCCTCGTGTAGCTTCGTGCGAAATCCAAAACAAACAAACAAACATGACATTGTGCCCCCTAGTGGCACAGCGGTATGTCTGCGGACTTACAACGCTAGAATCCGAGTTTCGATACCCGTGGTGGGCAGAGCACAGATAGCTCATTGTGTAGCTTTATGCTTAATTACAAACAAACAAACAAACATTATGACATTGTAGAGGGGATCACTGTATGTATCCTGATAACCAACATATCATCACAAGAAATACTTCGTTATGGTATTAAATACAGAATTTATCATAAATAAATAAACTCTGCCTCAACCTACTGAAAGTTTGTTTGTCTTGTTGAAGTTCGCGCAAAGCTACTCGCTAACCGTCCTTAATTTAGTTGTGATAGACTAGAGGGAAGGCAGCTAGTCAACATCACCCACTGCCATCTATTGAGCTACTTTTTTACCAATGAATAGCGGAGTTCACATTATAACTCCGCCATAATCGGAGTTATAACAGCATTATCCGTTATGACTCCGAGGTGACGACTGGAATTAACAATGGATTTTGCTCAAAACTTCTTAATGCTTATTTTATATTAAGTTCATTATTGTTTAATAAAGCTGATTTTAATCGCCTATTAACAATTATTGTAATTAATAGTATTGAAGCTATTTATTTCATATATATGAACAGCTATTCTTATATTTCATTCCTTTTAAGTGGTTAAGCAAGTAAATGCGGAAGCCTAACTTGTTGTGAAAGTTATTTCCATTGGAAGGTAGTTTATATAAGGAAATAATAAAGTAAGGTTTTGCTTTACAGGATCTTTTAGTGTACTATTAAAGTTATGTCTATCTACTTAATTTTAAGATACATGAAATGTCGTGTCTATGCTCTTTTTATTTCAATAACAAAGAACACGTTAATTAGTTGCTGTGGAAACCATGTCACTTTTGACATTCATGAACACATTTCTTGAACCTATGCAATGTATCATTAGCAAATATTAGTTTGTTCAGAATGTGCACGTGTGTGTAGTGAAATGTGAGGCTGGGGATCTAGGAGTGAATAGGAAAAAAATATATATATATATACCTTTTCGTCACCCATGGTTTTATTGAATTTTAAAGAAAGGCAGTAAAATTTTAATCATTATAGTCAATTAAGTCCTAGGAATAGCATCTTTCTACATATTGATAATTGTTACTGAACGTCATTATTATCACAAAAAGTATAAAGTACTTTTCATACTGATTGCTAACACAGATGCTAAATAGTGATTCTCATGCTCAAGATTTATATATGGATTATAATATTACAGCTTTAATACGAAATATATCCCGAACGCATAAGACAGATTTTGGTATTATTTTGTTTATTACTGGTATTGTTATCGATGTTTTAATCATACAGTAGTGCTAAATTTCGTGCTTCTTTTAACTTTGATCTATATATATATATTGAAATATCGATTCTATATAATTAACTCAAACTATCTCATTGAAAAAATCGTTGTTTCTAACCTACTGTCGCGCAAACCTTGGAATTCTCTCTTAAAAATACATAGATCATGTTAAATGAAATTAGTACCTTGATTAGTTAATGTTCTATTGCTTTGAAGAGACCATCAAAGCCATTTTTACATGTCATGAGAAATCAATAATTATTACATTTGCAATAGTATAAGCACTGCTGGACCGATCATCACGAATATTCTCTGCAATGCTGTTCATAGATAATAAATAGATCCACATCATTCAACAACAACAAAAAAAACAGTTCACTGCACTTTACTGCATTGTTTGACACGATAACTTTTCATTACGCGATTATCTACATAAAACGGTTTATGCACTGCAGGTAATACTCATGCTAAATTCTGCAAACACTTAGGTTATCTCGCAATAACCCTACTATTTAAACCGCAAGTACAACATATAATATGTGTCCCCAATATATGTTTTAGTGTTCTCATACATTGCTGTCAAATGTTCACGAAGATAATATTGTTAATTCTATTAAAATATAATACAGTCCAATGTAGTATTTAAAGGTTTTAAAGTCAGTGTCGAATTTACAATGTTTTATAAGTAGGTTCATCTATCAAGAACAGGAGATCAAATACGTAGGTTCGAAAAAAATGTTATCAATAATGATGCTTTCAAACTTACAGGAAACCAGTAAAACAATTGCAATTAAATGTAGCAGTCATAATTAAAAACTGTTTAAGATAAAAAGTTTTTGCCAGGAAAAGTTTATAGTTAGAAAATTATTTGTTTCTTACGTAATGACTGGGTTTTTCCATACTCGTCTTAGATCCCAGGCGTTTGTTCTTAGATGAGGTTGTTGTTATTTCTTCCCATTTAATTTTCCATGTCATCGAAACGAGCTCTGCCTCCCGCTTAAAATGTCTTGAGAAAAAAAAATACAATATTTTTAATAGCAATTAATAAAATACGTTTTGAAAAACTAACTTTTATATCATTACCAAACGATAATTGAAATATGTGTGTGTATATACCATCGGCTTCAGAAGGATATACAAAGAATTAAACTTACAGAGCAGGTAGAAACTATCGAGATATAACCTATTTTTAAGCAGATACATGATCTAATCTAATATTACATAAACATTGGCTTAGTAATCCAAATTATCGTTACACATATACTGACGTCATGATTCAGACTATTGCTATATAAATACTGCTACATGATCTAATTTAATGTTACATAAATATTGTCTTAGTAATCCAAACTATCGTTACACATATACTGGCTTCATGATTCAGACTATTGCTATATAAATATTGCTACATGATCTAATCTAATATTACATAAATCTTAGCTTAGTAATCCAACCTATCGTTACACGTATACTGGCTTCATGATTCAGACTATTGCAAAATAAATACTGCTACATGATCTAACCACAAACCTGTAAATGAAGAAAGAGATAATAGATAGGACGATAAGGAAAACCATCAGAAGTCCACTAACAACAGCATACTTCGAAACTTCTTCTGAAAAATAGGAAACGGAAATAATACCACAAATGGAAAAGATTCCCAGTAAGAAAATGGAAAAAAAAACATTTAGAAATGACTTAGACTAACGTATTCTTTGTTTCGATTTGTACAAGTTTTGATGATGTCGTCGTTAGTTGTGTATGTAAGCACATTATGTTAACATGATAGCAAATTGAGAAACACCGACTTATAAGCATAAAGAAGGGTTTTATTTTGGGGAGCACACTATATATTTCGACAGAAAGAACATCGGTCTGTTTTTTTTCAGGTGTGGTACTTATAATACAAAAAGGGTTTCATATATATATACACACAACTACGTGTGAAACAACGTTTTACTGAATAATAAGAATTTTAAAGATGACCCATGGCAAGAGTTTCCAGACGTAAATTTAAGTCATCTTTCCAAAAATAAGATAATCACAGTACGAGTTTAGAAAGTGTTAACTATTTTTGGAGCTTTTAAGATCAGATTAGCATAGAAAAGTCGGCACAATTTTAGTTAAACTATAAATTTATTTAATTGTTTCGTTTCTAAGCGCAAAAACTACACAATGCGTAAGTTATGTGGTATTCTACTCCCTAAGAACAGTCCGATCTTAACTATGTTTAAATTCCTGTATCTTAGTATCAATCCTTTTATCCTGGATTCTATACCTTACAAATTTTGTCACTTTTGATCAGTCCAGAATTTTACGCGCGTTTTTATATTATGAATACAACTAAAAAAATAAAACATTTTACGTATATAATATAAAGTAAATTATTTCAATTATTAGAAACATTTTCTTTACCGTTTGGGCATTTACTTCCGTCGAATCCGCAAGGGGGAATGTCGGGCGGCGGGTCCTTTCGGCCTCCTGCCCAGTGAATCTTTCTTCCTGGGACTGTTTCAAATTTTTTGGTCACACCGTAGTAGTTAGCAACAACCTGTTTAAATATTAATTACATAATTCTATATCAATTACTCGTAATAAATACAAACAAACAAACATCATGACATTGTTGAGAGGTCACTGTACGTATTCTGATGACCAACGTATCATCACAAGAAATACTTCGTTACGGACTTAAAATGATATTATAATGTTTTCTTATTAATATTCTTTTTTTTAAATTCATGTTTTCGCCAAACTTTTCTAGTTTTTACTGATTTATTTCTAAACATCAAAATGTAATTATTTTTAAATCAAAGAATAAAATTAACATGTAAAATATAGTAGATTATTTATGAATAAGTCTTTATAGTTGCTTTTTTTTTCAGAATGCTTGGGCCCGACATGGCCGGGTGGTTAGCGCGCTCAACTCGCAATCCCGTCACACCAAATATGCTCGCTCTTTCAGCCGTGGGGGCGTTCTAATATGACGGTCAGTCACACTATTCGTTGATAAAAATGTAGCCCTAGAGTTGGCGGTGGATAGTAATGACTGACTTCCCTCTAGTCTTTCACTGTTAAATTAGGAAAGGCTAACGCAGATAATCCTCGTCTAGCTCTGCGCGAAATTCAAAGCAAATAAACAAACAGAATGTTTGTGCAAAGTTGCCACCAAGAGAAAGCAGCTAATCAACAGCATTCATTGCCAAAGCTTGTGATATTCTTGTCTGGTGGAGTAGTGGAATTTGACAGCCACTCTTATAACGCACTCATGGCCTTAAAGTGGAGAGTACGTGAAGACCGCGCCCCGTTTAATTCTTTATTAAAAACATAATAAAATAAAATTCTACCATCAATGTTAAAAATAAAGTATTAAATAAACTGTATTTTATTGGTTGGTTGGTTTCGAATTTCGCGCAAAGCTACACGAGGGCTATCTGCGCTAGCCGTTCTTAATTTAGCAGTAATAGACTAGAGGGAAGGTAGCTAGTCAACACCACCTACCGCCAGCTCTTGAGCTACCTACGAATAGTAAGATTGTAAGTAACGTTAAAACATCCCCACCGGCTTAAAGGGCAAGTATATTCGGTCATGGTGGGTCTGTTTATTTATCGTTAAGTGGGTTATCTTTGCTTTGTTCACTGTGTGTATTAAAACCCTATTTCTAGCGTTATAAGCCCTCAAGCTTGCAGCTGAGCCATCGGAGCGTATTTCTCATTAGTATTTCTATTGATAAATTTTACATCAATATGTTCTATTCATAAAAACTACATTATCATATAAATAATGTTCTATAATCGGTGAATATAATTTGGATCCTTACAATACTTTTCATAAAATTCCAACATTAACAGATAATGTGGAAATTCCTAATGTTTTGAGGAAAAAACAACTTAGTTTTCGCCCATATAATTTAGTTTGGATATCATAAGATAATATTCACGTAAAAAAAACTAGAAGTAAGAGCATTAGAACACACAGAAGAAATAGTGCTAAGGCAGTTGAATTCTTCAAGGATCTTTGTAGAAAACAATGAATATTTCATACAAGACTAGTTTTAACATAATTTTTGTAAGTTATAACGTCAGTCTGAGATTTCAATTAACAACAATTATTCGTATTTCTATTATATCTTTCTTGACATTTTTCTTAATATCTCTAGATATTTCTAAGATCTGTTTAGAGAGTTTTATTCCAGATCTCAACGTAAAAAAACGTGTCTTGAAAATTTTGCATAACATTTAACAATCTGAATCTTCATTTCCGTGAAATTAAATTAGCGTAACACAACATAAAATGGCTAAGGAAGTATTTGTATGTTATCAGAGTTATCGGTAACATTTGTCAGAAAATAGTAAACATCAACCGTTTGTCCACAATCCTTAGCACGAAGTAGCTAGCAATTCTTTAACTGTTCCTGGCTCAATGGTGAAAGTGGAGTAACTTTATTTTTTCAGGAACATTTCAGAAGATTCAAGAGGGCATGGAATCTTAGATAAATACTTCTTTAAAACTAAGTGGTTTCAATGTCACGTTTTTGCGTCATGTAATACATTTCACTAGTTTTCTGTAAAGTGTTTTAATGCACGAATCTTGAAACCTAACTTTCAAATAAAATATTAATAGGTCAATATTTCATAACATACTCATGATAGTTTAAAAAAAGTTGGTTCTTTTTTTTTGGAACAAATATTCCATAAATTACTTGCTTCTGCTTGTTTCTAAAAATGTGAATGAAAGATTTGAGATCAACCTTTTAATTACTGATAATGTTTGAAACATTCAAAAGTCTGTCTGTCTGTTTGTTTCAGAGCAAAGCCACATTGAACTATCTGCTGTGTCCACCGCAAAAAAACGAACCCAGAGATTTTAGCGTCGTCAGTCCGTAAGCTTATGGCTATTCCCCCGGGGGACACCTTCAAAATATATACTATCTAGAACAGCAGTTTGTTGCACAATCAGAAAGTCGCCAGTTTCTGGATCCATGTCCAGAAGCGAAAAATCTACGTGTGTTGCACAATCAGAAGAGTAGAAGTTTACCTGAAAGTCGCCAGTTTCTGGATCCATGTACAGAAGTGAAAAATCGACGTGTGCTGCACAATCAGAAGAGTAGAAGTTTACGTGAAAGTCGCCAGTTTCTGGATCTATATCCAGAAGCGAAAAATCGATGTGTGGTTCAGAATCAGAAGAGTAAAAGTTTACCTGAAAGTCGCCAGTTTCTGGATCCATGTCCAGAAGCGAAAAATCGACATTTCTGTCTCCGTTGCCGTCAATGCTGACATTTCCGGTGATGCCTGGTAAAAATTGTTCTTATGTAAATATATAAATGTTTATATGTACAATCTATACATAAT
>NW_013665801.1:311531-328028 GCF_000517525.1 Limulus polyphemus | reverse complement strand
AACTTTTGGGCTACTCTTTTAACAACGAATAGTGGGATTGACCGTCACATTATAACGCCCCCACGGCTAAAAGGACGAGCATGTTTCGTGGAACGAGTATTCGAACCCGCGACCCTCAGATTGCGAGTCGAGCGCCCTAACCACCTTGCCATGCCGGGTCAACATTGAGGTACGAGGAGTTCACACAAACAGAGAACATAAGACAAAAACAAGTTAGGAATCAGAAATACGAGTTCATCTTGTTCATTGAAGCGCCCTTTATTAAAAGTTTATGAGTTGAAGTAGAATGGTTATTCTACACGAAGCTAGGGTGAGATCACAATAAAGATCGCAAACATTAAAGGAGTGACGAGAGTATCTAGCCGTCACGAACTTAACAAATCACTCGAAACAGTGATTACTTTTACATTATTACAGCTCCATTTACTTTTTCATCCTAATGCACTGAATCCACTTAAATCTACTTCTCCGTAAATTTGGTCCTTTTTTTTTAAAGGAAAAACACGAAAGAAAAACAATAACGGACTAGGAATTATAACTGAAGTTTTATATCCTAACTTTACAAATCAGACTTTTTTATATACAAAAATAACACGTTTCAATAAATATAAATATTTTTTATGACTCTTTGCTCTATGTTTATGAGACGATCAATAAGTATGTATGTCTCGTCAGCAAATACAAACACATAAAAAGTTTTTTCTTTACTCTTTATATTATACATTTAATTCATTCTGACGATTTGTTGCCAAATACAATTTGTAAAAGAAAAAAGTAAATTATTTCCTTTTAAAAATAAGTATTGTTGTATTTTTGTTTAACATATGAAATATTTTGTCGATGCGATATGTGACCCACAAGGTATTAGCCACTTCACTGAGTACCTTGTTAAAGCTATCTTATAAGAACTAAGTTAGAGATTACTTTCTGGAGTTATAGAAATATAGAGTTAAAGAAGTGCTTTTTACATTTGAGTTATTAACTCCTATATTTTACTTAATTCACATTCATGTTTCGTTTTTGATTCAATATCTTTGAACACCTAAGCCTCGTAGCTTTTACAAATGTTTTATAAGCCAGTATTTTGAATAAACTATATATATATATATATAATATTACCCGAAAAACACGCCCACATCGTTGTGTTCATTCAATAAACGTGATTTCTGATTTTACTGTATGACAATACACTAAGAACAGTTTGTTTTAACTATTATTCATTGCTAAACCTCACCCAAAACTGCATTATCTAAATGTAAATATCCATTACAAAATGTTTGCTAAAACTAATAATGTTCGGGAAGATGTTGATCGGTAGAATTCATATCCAAAATATTTAAGTAACCATTATCTTAACATGCCCAGAAAAATAAATCAATAATCATTTAACATGAGGTTTGATAGTATATCTACATTACAATATAATATAATATTCTCTTGTTGAAAGGAATGTATGGTCTAACATATTGTGTAAAAATGTATTAGTGATTATAATTTACTTAAAGCGAAAAACATCAGTGCATTTTAAAACCGTAACAATTTACTTATTCTCAGATTAAACATAATCTAATATCATCTCGTGATCCTTCAGAAAACATTTGTCACTTAATATGTTTCATATTTATCAGACAATATGATGTTGAATTATAATTCAGTCGTTGTATTTTGTGGTTCAAATATAACTTGCTAGCGGAAGATCTACAGTGAATGCGTTATCATTAACACTTTCTGAAATTGTAATGTCGAACGTAAACCATTAATTCATAACCCTTATTTTATATCTATATTTTTAAAATATTGACGTTGTAAGCGGTGGTTTCTAACACTATAGACCAGTTAGATTTCTGTAAAACAGAAACAATCTGGCAGATTTCTTCAAAATGAAAGCATTTTTAACGATTCGTAAACTGAACCTGAGGCTGGTGAAATTGATTTAACTTTTTTATGTCATCTTAAACTCGAAAGAATGAGTAGGATTTGGGAAGACGTACATAGATCATTAAATGGGACTTCTTTTATGGTATTTTCTGAAAGAGAAACATAAAAAAATGGAATTATTTGTTTTTCTGTATTTTGTACAAAAACAATCTCCGAAATGTTGGTAATGAAATTCCTATTTTCAGGATTTGTGTGATGGAATACAATGTTTGCGTCCTTGTGTTAAGATTAACCACAATAAATAAATGTAAAATGCACTGACTAGTTTAATAGAGAATTACACTGGAATCCCAAGTCGCATTTCTTTTGTGTAATGATGGACTAGACAATAAGAACGGAGTAACGAAATCATTTATTGTAAACTCAATTGTTTAAAAAAATTCTACACAATAGTCTCAGAGTGAATCAGTAATACTATAACATAGAATGGATCAGAATCATTGATGTTTACAATTTTTTTCTCCAAGGAAAATAACAAACCTAATACCAAATCACATCGAAAGCTAACTTTTTTAAAACAGTTTGTAAATTCTAATTATGCCCATTTGCGCATGCTCGCATATGTAGTGGATAAAAAAAATGACAGAAGCATAACAACAGAATAGCACTTCGGAAACTCTAATGTTTCTATGCAAGTTAATTACCTCATGCCCGGCACACCAAACATGCTCGCCCTTTCAGCTGTGGGGGCGTTATAATGTGACGGTCAATCCCACTATTCGTTGGCAAAAGAGTAGCCCAAGAGTTGGCGGTGGGTGGTGATGACTAGCTGCCTTCCCTCTGGTCTTACATTGCTAAATTAGGGACGGCTAGCGCAGATAGCCCTCGTGTAGCTTTGCGCGAAATTCAAAACAAACAATTACTTCATTGCTAAACAAAATAATTTTAGGTGAACATATCACTGTTTACTTGCCTAGTCACATTTATAAACCTTTCAATTTCACTTACTTTCGTCGCATTTTGAGATACATTATAAAACCAATATATATATATATATATATACATACGCATATAATTCTTTCATGTGAGAAACGATACCATTCTTACAGCTTTTTCTAACAACGTAAGCCAATGCTCATAGTAACACAAACAAACTTTATTATGGGTGTGAACCTACGAAGAAGTATTATTTTGGCCATTTAATTACTTACAAATTTGACTCGCGCACCTCATTCGACATCTTATAGCAGATAGACTGTTCAAGCATAGAAAAGTAAAAATATTTCCTAAAACTGATATACAACGGAAACAGAACTTCAAATCTATCTGCGGAATGTTACTGTTACAGAAGCTGCAAGGAAACGATAATGTGCGTACGTTAAAATATGATATACATATAGGATTGTAGGAATGCGATTCTAACCAATTATGACGAATGTCATGGGAAAGCAAAATGATATTATAGATTTCATTTCTGGTTAAAACAAAAGTTGGTCATTTTTTTGTGTGTTTTTTTTTTAGATATTAAAAAAGTCACTTCTTGTAGTTGGGAACCGTTCTACCTTTAAGGCTTGATAAAATAGACCCCCTGGACGGGTTTAAATGGCCATCATCTAATTCATAACAAATCAAGTTAAGATAAATAATGCATTTAATAACTGTATTTAAATCACTTAAAGTATTATTTAAATGCTCCCAGCATTTTATCGATATCATTGCACGATATCCTACTATTCCTCATGAATATGAGGATGAGATATAATGACCCTGATTTACGTTCAACTCAGGACAAAGAATGACCGACTGCTTGCAAGACTGTGACATTACAATCACATCCAATGAATCCTGAGAAGTGTGGCCATTGATAAAATGCTCAACACTAAAGAAAGCCTGTGGATACCCAAGATGCGTCCTGGGATGAATGTAAACCAAACAGCGTCATCTTTGCTAATGAACCTGATTGTTGAATAGAACCATGTATTGTAGTACTTCCATTGAATGATCAAAAGATGGATATTGATATAAGTATCCGTGACATTCTTTGGTCAAACATAATCATAATGCCCAATGCTGCATTTACTGGTTGATTTCAGGTGTTTGAACTGAGGAAAATTGTTGTACTGATATAGAAATTACTTAAAGCTTGCTTTCCATAAACTAAAACACAACTTATATTCCCGATTTACAAGAAATGTAACAAAAACAAATGTTTTAACTTGTATAGCAAATTATAATACTGTTTTAAAATTTTCTTACCTTTCTTTAAAGTAACTGAAAAATTTCCGTAAATATCACTGACCTTCAAATGTTCGATTCCACATTTTCTGCGTAATAGCTCTTCCATCAGTGATATTGCCACCTTCTTCCAGCGTTTCATTCAGAGCTAGAGCGTACAGTAGGACAGCCTCATGAAATGCCGTTACGTACACGCTGACCTACAAAGCGTAACGTAAACAGTGCATTGGTAAGACTCGTTTACACAGAAACAATTACATCTAACCACACAAAGTTTTCACTTTGCACAGTCAACAGTTTTTAAAGAAAATAGCATCTCCAAAAATCAGTAAAACAACCACAGATTCTATACAACAAGCCTAAACAAAATACATTTGTGGTGATGCCCATGTTCTGAACTATATGTTCTTTATCTGTTGTTTCTTATTATTAGAATTACGTGGAAAATATATGAATACGTGTACCGATGAGTGGATAGAATGATGAAACGTATTTAAGTGTGGATAACGAATAGGCAAAGCCTGAGAGAATGTATTGAGGAAGCTGTTACATAGATGAATAGTTGTGCTGGTTCGATGTCAGAAATTTTAAGATATAGACAAATAAATCTAGATATTATTTAAATAAATTGTAGTTCGAATTACTGGTTAATTAAAATAATTCTAAATTAACATTATCTCATTATTTATGTAAGACGCCAAAAGGCAAGATGTATTAAATACTTCACTTTCCTCTTTACATGGCACCAGAATACATGGTACCAGAATATATGTTACCAGAGTATATGTTACCAGAAACATGGTACCAGAATACATGGTACCAGAATATATGTTACCAGAAACATGGTACCAGAATACATGGTACCAGAAATATGGTACCAGAATACATGGTACCAGAATATATGTTACCAGAAACATGGTACCAGAATACATGGTACCAGAATATATGTTACCAGAATATATGTTACCAGAAACATGGTACCAGAATACATGGTAATTAGTTGAGCGCAAGCAGAAGCACCAATTTTTTTTAGATGGAACAGTGTCTTGTAATTTATGCCAAATAAATTTTTCTATAAGCACCTAAATGAGATTCTCGTATATAATTTCATATAATAAAATAGCAGAATAACTAAAAGACCCAAAGCTGTATTTACTGTTTATCCAGTAGACTTTCATAGAGGTGACAAACTTAAAACGCGAAATGTCTTTTATATAGAGCAACAATTCTCAAATTTTAAATTCAATATATAGAATTTCAAATAAATTCCTATGCTATAAAATAAATTTTAATTTATAATATGGCTTAAAAGTACACATTTATTTCGGTTACTTCTTTTTGAGTATTTTATCCAATCAGCAACATTCTACGACACTTTATTAATTCTCAAATATACAAGAAAAACGTCATAATGTTCTATAAATGTTTCCCACCGTTAGCAACTGACCAAAACATATATATTATGACACTATATTTGTTTTCATGGTTATTATGCTATTTGTTACACTATCTACTGTTAACTAAAACCAGGAAATATTCCCCTGGAAAATTAATATTTATTTTCTGTGAAACACAACAAACTATTTTTATACTCCGTACATGAAACTGATGAGTACTGCTCCATCTATATGTATGAAATAAAGATAATAATGTGACAATAACATTTTCAAAATCTGATGCTTGAATATGAATATTTCAGCACCTTAAAAATGTGTTAAGGCGAAACAGATAAAAACTGAGATATGGGACTTCTGAGCAAATAGCTAACATAAAATAATAAAACATATTTAATAGTAACTATTATGGTAATAAACTAGCAACAGAATTGTAACGGTTTGTTTGTTTGTAATTAAGCACAAAGCTACACAATGGACTATCCGTGCTCGGCCCACTACGGGTATCGAAACCCGGATTCTAACGTTGTAAGTCCGCAGACTGTGCCACTGGGGAGCAATTGTAACAGAAACCTGAAATAATGTACACATTTCAGACTTGTATAGGAATAAAAGATGACATGCAAAGTAAGCGCTTCAAAAATAAAGATGAAACATGTTTCCGTAATCAATTCAGATATATAAGATATTTTATAAGTAATAACGAGAAAAATAAGTATAAGAATATATTCAAATCCTGACAAGTTTAAACCTACATACGAATTTCTGTTTGTTTATTTTAAATTTCGTGCAAAGCTACAAGAAGGCTATCTGCGCTCGCCGTCCCTAATTTAGCAGTGTAAGACTAGAGAGAGGGCGGCTAGTCATAACCACCCACCGCCAACACTTAGGCTACTATTTTACCAACGAATAGTGGTATTAACCGTTAATTATAATGCCCCCACGACTGAAAGAGCGAGCATGTTTGGTGGGATGGGAGATTCGAACCCGCGACCCTCAGGTGGCGACTCAAGCGCCCTAACCACGTGGCCATGGCGGAAAGGAATTTCTGTCACGAGTAACATTACGGAGAGCATTATGTAGGATATGATTATAACCGATCGCACACGTAGCCAACACCAGGGATTATGGGATAACGGAACGAGAATTATCATAATTTGAGAAATCAATAGATGTTAGCTTAGCAACCATTTACACAATTAACGAGTTGAGGATCTTAATTAGGGATAAGGGAAATGGGAAACAACATTAAAAACACACGTGAATACAGTGAAAATAAGAAATAGTAGAAACGTGTTGTCAAGGGATCTATCGATGATGTTATAGAGAAGGCTTATATGTTTATTATAATAGTTTGTTTGTTATGGATTTCGCGCAAAGATACACGAGGGCTATCTGCGTTAGCCGTCCCTAATTTAGCAGTGTAAGACTAGAGGGAAGGCAGCTATTCATCATCACCCACCGCTAACTCTTGGGCTACTTTTTTACCAACGAATAGTGGGATTGGTCCTCACATTATAACGCCCCCACGGCTGAAAGGGCGAGCATTTTGGTGGGACGGGGCTTCGAACCAGGGACTCTCAGATTGCGAGTCGAGCGCCCTAACCGGTTACCTGGCCATGCCGGGCCATTAAAGGTAATGAACCAAACAGTATAACCATCCATAAGCTCTTCTTGTTTATAATGCTTCATTTGCTAATATTTCCTTTAATACTTGATACAAGGTTTTAATAAGTGACCATCTATTCTGAGAGTCCTTAAATGAAAGGATAAAATGCAAATGTAAGCTTAGAATTTCGCTTTCTTTCTACTCTACTATTCGTTGTTGCCCGTTTGAAGAAAGTTAAGTAACGTATATTTGTCCTGTTCGTACTTCTTTTTTATTGCGTCTCATTTCGCTTAGTAAATTTCTTTTTCCATTTGCGTGGCACTGCAACTCTGAGATAATCCTGTGTTAAACTCTACTCCCCTTGATAGTAGTTATGATATTTTTAACTCGTAATTATTTAACGCATTATAACGGATTACAAAATACCCCCCCCCCCACATTTTTTATAAAGTTTAATAGGCTACCAATCTTTACTGCATGGGAGTCGAAAATTATCGAAATCTTGTTCCAACAATACATTAATCCATAGTGGTTCTAGGACAGAACCCACATTATTAAGTGTAATTTTCACACTATTGGAAGATAAAATTCTCTTCTGAAATGCTTTAGTTAGTAAATAAGAGCGGTAATTCTGTTAAAATAGAAATGAATTTATAATGGTCGTAATAAAATTCTCTACATTAAGATCTTAAACGTCTTTAATGTTACAATACTAGCATCTTTCATGTAAACAGTAAAAACCTTGAATTAGCAAGGAATTAATTAATTGTATACCAAGGGTGAATGTGGCCTTCCACATTACAAAAAGATCAAATGAGGATGAAATATGGTTTCACTGACTGAAAATGTTCCTCAACACGTTATCTGTTATGATGTACATGTCACGTTGAAGAGGTATGTGACTCAAAGACAAGCTTAAACCATGTAGGTATATACGTAACAAAATACTGTAGTTCTAATGGTCCTTTAATTAATAATTTATAAAATTTTCCGGAACTTCGAAGATGTAACAAGTGCGTAGTTAAAGTGATGTATGCTAAAATATATGCAACAGTAAGAGTGTGAATATTGAGGGAAGTGCAATTTTCACTCAGTTACATTAGTGTCACAGGGACATTAACATATTTCTCTTATGCTTCGAAAGAGGGACCTGGTACTATTTATCATCTGGCTGTTGTGTCAAATACAGTCTGCGAACAAAATGGCGCTGAAACAACACCCATTGTGCCAAGGACATAACATTTATATGATTAGTCCTAAGAGGTGCGAGACGCAAGTCTTGCCGTGGAGAGAACGAAGTTACACTTTGTAGATGGTAGAAGTTGCTGGACCCCACGAAATTCATTATATAATGTAGATGACCTAATGATAATACTGAGGACTTATTCAAGAACGTAGACTTTTTTCTAATGAATATGTCTTATTTGCACACAGTAAATACTGATATATTGCCTGTCAATTCTGTTGTATGAGCCGTCATAATGAAATATGATGACATAAATATCTCCATTGTATAATTGATTAGAAAATACACGGCGTTTCTTCTTTAACCAGTTCATAAGAATTAATACAAAAGATACTTTTTAATTAATATATTGGTCTGTACATGTCAGTGGCCGCCATCTTGGAAATCATTATGATGTAAAAATATATCTCGTTATAATGGTTACCTTTCACACCTGTTACTATATTTGTGTAAATCATCTCTTATTCTGCGTAGTGGCAGAGCCGTGTATTCCTCATAATTGCTTAAAATGTTTCGTTTCAGATTCAGATGCAAATTTGAGAAAAGAGCCCTTTCAGGCATCAAGCTCCGTATTTGTTTTTATTACTTTATACATACCAATATCCATATACATAAATGAAATCAAACTCATGAACCATCTAAAACTCTCTGTCACGTAAAATCATTGTTTACAAATCTCCAGAGGTCTTAGTTAATGAACTTTGAATATAATGTCATGATTATTTAGAAGTTTTTACTTGACTGTCTTTTGTATTAAAATATATAGAGAAATTTTGTTTTGTTTGTTTGTTTGTTTTAGAGGAAAACCACATTGGTCTATCTGCTGTGTCTACCAGGGAAAATCGAACCATGGACTTTAGCGTTGTAAGTCCGTAAACTTATCACTGTCCTACCGGGGACTAAACACAGAACTAAACGCAAAATATTTTGTCATTATGACATGAATACATTTCTGGTTGTAATGATAGGAGTAAGTTTCTGAATAAAACTCAAACGTGCTTAATCCACTCAAAAATATTTTTACTTACACCAAAGACTATTTTCAGAGGCTGCTAAATAAATTCAGCTAAAATAGTTGTAGCAAAACTCAAGCTCCGAAGTGCTTTAACTGCGCAAACGAAGCATCTTACTAGCAGGGATGTCACCATGAAAAACTGGTAATTCACTGTGAATACAAACGCAATCTGTTCGTAGACAACGCAGGCAGACTTAGTTATGTTTCATGAAACAGTTAAGTGTATTCGAAATATGGCTACATCTCGATAATGACTTTTGACAGCGACCAATAAATAGTTTCATTTCCTTCAACATAATTTGTCAAAAAATAAGTATCCTCATGAAGTCAAGCACGTAGGTCATTCACGTGCCGTTCTAAATGCACTGGTACACACTACTTCGATATAGTCTCGAGAAATTGTGAAACTTAAGAACATTTAAAACGACACTCTTATCCAAACATATTTTGTCAGGAAAACTATAAATACATTATAGTAAGCATAGACGTATGCCTATTACTTCTGCCTGACATTGTTTTAAAAATGTTGTCAGACTCCTGTCAGAAAGTAAACACATTTATTTTGAAAGATAAATGCATGCATATATTGTTATTCAAAACATTTTATGATACCTTATTGAATACAAAAATACCCTGTAAATACCCTGTAAGAACATATTATCGGAATCCTGTTTCAAATAATAACATATTGTTAGGTTCTTGATGGAACGATATTGCTAGATCTTTATTAGAATATACGTACAGATTGATGACAAAACCTACTGCCAGCTTCCTGTTCAACTCATTACCATATCCTCTTAGATTTTTGTTTGAAGATATGTACAGATATACTGACCGGTAATATAGCTACACAAGAAATTATCGAGACTGCTAAAATGTTTCGAAATTTCGAATTTTTAAAGTAAATTCACCTACCTCCTCGTCACCGTAATTTTTAAAGTAAATTCACCTACCTCCTCGTCACCGTAATTTTTAAAGTAAATTTACCTACCTCCTCGTCACCGTAATTTTTAAAGTAAATTCACCTACCTCCTCGTCACCGTAATTTTTAAAGTAAATTTACCTACCTCCTCGTCACCGTAATTTTTAAAGTAAATTCACCTACCTCCTCGTCACCGTAATTTTTAAAGTATTTTCACCTACCTCCTCGTCACCGTAATTTTTAAAGTAAACTCACCTACCTCCTCGTCACCCTAATTGTTAAAGTAAATTTACCTACCTCCTCGTCACCGTAATCGAATCCGTATCTCTTCTTTGTTATATTTTTGATCTCTCGTGAAAATTCGGCATATTCCGGTGTATCTGGAACCCGATTCGTTATTGTTAACAGTGACTGGTAGGCTTTCCGAGCTCGATCGTTAGTTTTAGGCGGATCGTCCACATTGTACCATGGTCGATGTGTAGAATTTTTGCTGGAAAAAAAGTCATCGCAGGTATATTAAAAAACAACTTAACATTTATTTTTGTTTGATAAATGCTTACACGATACGAAATCGAATAATAAGCTGACAGGAACATTTTTGGACAGCGACTACTGGCATTCTTAAGTCCTTTATAAGTTTTGGGAGTCAGAATGTAAAATTTCCTACAAAATAGTTGTCCATAAATGATGTCCTTATTTACTGCATAAAATGCCTTATAACAATAGACATGCTACGGTGTTATTTATATCTTAGAAACTGAGAATGATACTTTGACATTTTAGAACTTGCTCAGACTATTAAATATGTGTTCTTACTGTAACTTAAGGCATGTTGACTAGCATCATTTGGAAGACAGTACATAACCATTTTTTCTTTAAAAAAACTAAACAGATCATTATTTATTTCAGTTTAAACGCCGAAATCAAGCGAAATAATAGAAAACGAATAGGCCTGAAAACTGTTAGGAAAAACAAGCTAACTTTAGATATTTTTTCGACCCGCAATGGACATATTAGCGTTAAAGATAAAGGATACCCAACTATCTGATGCGTAAAATTTAATTCTCATAAATATGATGAATTGTGAAATTAAGTAATAACAAAAAAAAGCTTAATAATTAAAAAGTGAAAACTTTTATTAAGAGCGGAGGCTTCAGACTTATCATACAAACTAAACGAAGTACAATAACATAGTTGCAAATAAAATCTAGTAATTATGGAAATTCTCAAAATAATTCAAGAAAACAGAGAGCTAAGATGGTAGTTACTGCCTTAGACATCACAGTGGGATCTAATGACATAAAAACCAAGCACAGAAGAAGTAAAGAAAGACAACTATAAAATAGGATTTAGTAATAGGCCTCTTTGTGAAAAATTGTTCCAAGGTATGAAAAAAGAGAAGTTAACAACGAAGAAAGCAGGAACTGTTAATGAAAAATATAATATATATATATATATATATGTAAATGAACATTTATAATTTTTTTAAAGAGTTATTTCATAAAAAGAGGAATATTAAAAAATAAAAAATAAATAAATTCTTATGGGTCAAGAGTGGTAGAGCTTTTATAAAAAAAAGGAGGATCAAAGAATGTTATATAAATTCTTATGGGTTAAAAGTTGTAGAGTTTTTTAAAATAGGAGGAATAAAAAACTTTTATATAAATTCTTATGGGTCAAGAGTGGTGGAGTTTTTATAAGAAAGGAAGAATCAAGGAGTTTTATATAGGTCAGAAATGAATATAATTTCAAAATATTGTAATGTAATATATTTGTATATTATTTTTAATGATGGGTAATAACTTAAGTAGTTTCAGCCCTTTAGATTTAGATTTTATTAATATGAGTAATAATACTGAAATCGCTCAAAGTGAAACAAAATTGGTTATTTTTCTAGCTTTTCAATGAGTTATATGAATGCAAGAAGTCTAAGAAAGAATATAGGTGAAATTTTACAAGAATTGCAGTGTGTAAAAATTGACTTTCCTCTTTTGATAGTTTTGGAAACTATTTAATGCTTAGTATTGAAGGTTATTGTGCATATTTTTCAAATAGACAAGAAAAAAAGGGTGGGGGTATTGCAGCATATAATATAGAGGAGTTATTATTTGGTGTACGTTAAAGTTTATTTATTTTAAATGATAACATTGAACTTATAGCATTAAAATTAAAATTTTTAATTTAGGTTCTCTTTATAAGCCACCTGAAGGTAACTTAAGAATATTTATGGAGGTTTAGAAACAATTTATGCTAAATAAAGAACAATCACATTTATCATAATAAAATATTTTAATATTGATATTTTGAATGGCCTGTATGATATAATTTATAATAATCGAAGTAACATTATAACCATTTTTAATTTGCCAAAAAGAGTAACGGGAAAATCAATACATTAATTGATTATGCTTGTGATTTTAAAATGGTTGAACTGGAAGATATTTGATAATTTATTACTGATTATTATCCTATTTTTTGTTTAATTAATACTTGGATATTTTTTAAAGTTTTCTGGGTTTATTACAATAGCTATTTGCCTATAGCAACAAGGAAAGCTACATCCAAAAAAGTATTAGAATTGATAGCAATAAACTTTGGGTAAACAATTATATATATAGAATAATAATAAAAATAAATTAGCTTTAAAAGCTTAATCATCTAGTAATGATGATAGAAATAAGTATGCTGTGTTTTGAAATAAATTCTTTGCTCATACTAGAAGTATCAAAAAAGTTATTATGATAGATATCATACTTTTATATGTTAATGTATAAAGTAAACAGAACTGTATTAATAATTTATTACTGAATAAATTATCCACAGAACAGTCTGTTAGTGATATAATTGTTCATTATGTTTCAACAACAGATTCACTAAGGAAAGCACACGCATTTAATGTCACTTTGATTGGTGTAATAAAGCAAATGGTGAAATAAATTAATCACAAAAATAATATATATATAAGTTTGATAATCCAAAAGACAATCCAATAAGTATATTTGCGAAACCAATAAACACTAGTGAAATAATTGATATTGTAAAAAAAAAATTAAATACTAAGGTAGTTGGATTGAAGAATATTTCTTTAGTAGTTTAAAAAATCATCGTGTCTATTGATATTCCATTGCAATACATATTTAATTTCTGTTTTGAAAAAGCAATATATCCAGATTCTTTGAAAAAAGCAAAAACAATACCAGTATTTTAAAAAGGGAGATAAAACAATAGTAATTATAGACCGATAACAATGTTAAATATATTCTAAAAAATATTAGAAAAATCAACTTGCAGCATACTTTGGGATTTTGTTAATAAATTTTATTGGTTGTCTGAACATCAGTGTAATTTTTATAAAGGCAAGCTATTCAAGTTTTATTTAAAATTACTATTGATAAAACAGAAAAAAGTGAATTTGTCATACCAGTGTGTTTTTAGACTTATCAAATGCATTTGCCAATGTAAAACATAAGCCATTGTTAAAAAAAATACATACACTCTGGGAGTAAGAGGTAAAATGTATGATCGGTTGGAGAGTTATTTTAAAAAATCAGAATCTGAATAACTGATATTGATAACAAGCATTTTGATGAATCAATAAATGCAAGAAGTGTTTCTCAGGGCTCTGTACTGGGAACACTGTTGTTTTAATCATATGTTAATGATATATCGGATTTATTATATGATATAAAGCAGATTTTATTTGCAGATTATACTACAATTTAAGCTCATAATAAGAATTTAGGACCTTTATTTGAAATGGTTAATTTGTTATTAGAGAGCTAAATTGTTGGCGTAGTGAAAGAAATTTGTTTGTAAATTTTGAAAAGCCTAAATTTATACTTTTTCTTAATAAAAATGATATTAGTAAGGAAGTTAATATATATATATATATATATATATGAATGGAGCATTGCATGAATGATATTCATCAACAAAGTTTTTGGGTGATATAACTGACGATAAATTAAATTGACCTAAGCACTTATGAAATATTAGTTAAAAGAAAATATTTAATGACTTTATATTATAGTTTTATTCATCCACATTTAATATGTGAAAATATTTGTTGGCGAAGTTCACTAGAATGTAATATAAATCCTTTTTGTTTCTTCAAAAAGGATTTATGAGAGTAATTTTGGAGTTAAACTATTGGGATTCTGTGTATCAGTTATTTCATAAATACATGATATTAAATATTTATGAAATAACTAACTATTTAGTAGATAATTTTATGTTTACGATAAAAAATTAATTAATTAATACACCCAGTCTTCAAACCCTTTTCTTAAAAAAGCAACAAGAACATCCATTGCCATGATACAAGAATTAATGATCAATATCACTTTTTAAAACATCACTAAACCAATATTCAATAATGTATGTGAGATAAAAATTTGGAATACTGTAAACTCTTTAAAAGTTTTAAAGTTTGTTTCAAAAACTATCTACTAAATTTACGATTTACTTAAATATATTTTTTACTTAGTTAAAAGATATTACACTATTGTCTTGTTAGTGATATCAAATATACTTTAACTTTTTATGTATTTGTGTTTATTCACTTCTTTTAATCATTAATAGTTTTTTCTTGTTAGACAGGATACACTTTGTATGAATGCATAAAAAAGATGGTCATTTTTATTTACGGTGATGATCAATCGAATGCAATGCTTTTTAAATTTCTTCAACTTACACAATAAATGAACAATATTTTTTTACCGCAAATAGTGTTTTATTTGGTGAAAGGAATTCGTAGTCCTTTTTTTATTTCACGTTTATTCTGAAATTCTCAGGAAATTTTGATCACTGTGAATAATTTTGTAATTTGAAGAAAATGTTATATTTTACGTTATTTAATCAGATTTTTCTTATTGAATGAGGCCGAGCGTGGCAGTGTTCAGCATGCCGGACTGTGAATCCGATGTTCCCTGGTTCGGGCTCCGTTACCGCTGAAAGAAAACAAAATTGAACCCGCACTTTGGGGCAGTAAGTGCGCTATAAAACTGATGGTAAAATCCCACTATTCAATTACCCATGAGTTGGTGTAAGTGGTGTTTACTAACTGTCTTCCCTCTTGGCCGTCACTTCAAAATTAAGGAACAACTAGCACAAATATCCCAGTTAGTGAACACCTAGCACAGATATCCCAGTTAGTGAACAACTAGCACAGATAACCCTTGAGTAGTTTTGCGCTAAATTCACTGAATCTCCCTCTTTGTGGGTAAATACTCTGGTGCGTTTGGTTTTCTAGATTTAGTTCTTTTATACTGATCAAAAAAAGAAACCTTTCGACTTTTAGATATAATTTTTAGCGCAATAAAAGTCGTATTTTAACACCTTAATCTATATTGTGCGCTGAAATAAATCATTCGGCAGAAGTATATTGCTTATTATTACTGAAAAGTTATTCAAATGCAACCCACGCCAGGTGGTGGAAAGTGTTTTTCATCACGAATCCAGAGGACAATATGCTATAAATTTCCTCGGAAGCGTCTGTCCTGTTTATTTGTCCAATGGATATAACGGCATAAAGGAATAAAAGAATCGTTTCAAAGTTTACATAAATATTGCAGGAAACAACAAAACAAAAGAAAAAAGGGTTAGTTTTTGATCTTCTTACAATCCAAACGTGGTATGGTCAGTTAACTTAAAAAAAAAGCTTTTCTAAGATGTTTTTTCCATGTTTTGCTCAAAATTTCAAGAAGAATATTTTATCTATTTCGTGACTAGCATTTAAGAAACCCTAATTTGTACACACACACACATATATATATATATATATTTGTGTAATTTATTTTTAATTCTTTCATCTAGATTGTTTAGTTTGGTTTGTTTTGAATTTCTAGTCTTCCACTGATAAATTAGGGACGGTTAGCGCAGATAACCCTCGGGTAGCTTTGAATCTATCCTCAATACACTTATCAAAATGCTAGATAGGATATAATGTACTCAGTAATGGATTTCTGGCACGCAATTTATCTATATAGATTCTCACGTGTAATTAATGTATACATGTATTTTTAAAATATTTAGCAGTACTTTACAGCTGTCTATCTAAATGTATACATGTATGTTTAAAATATTTAGCAGTACTTTACAGCTGTCTATCTTAATGCATACATGTATTTTTAAATATTTAGCAGTACTTTACAGCTGTCTATCTAAATGCATACATGTATGTTTAAATATTTAGCAGTA
>NW_013665801.1:302163-310592 GCF_000517525.1 Limulus polyphemus | reverse complement strand
AAATGCATACATGTATTTTTAAATATTTAGCAGTACTTTACAGCTGTCTATCTAAATGCATACATGTATTTTTAAATATTTAGCAGACTTTATAGCTGTCTATCTAAATGTATACATGTATTTTTAAAATATTTAGCAGACTTTACAGCTGTCTATCTAAATATATACATGTATTTTTAAAATATTTAGCAGACTTTACAGCTGTCTATCTAAATGTATACATGTATTTTTAAAATATGTAGCAGACTTTACAGCTGTCTATCTAAATGCGTACATGTATTTTTAAAATATTTAGCAGACTTTACAGTTATCTATTTAAATGTATACATGTATTTTTAAAATATTTAGCAGATTTAACAGCTATCTATCTAAATGTATACATGTATTTTTAAAATATTTAGCAGACTTTACAGCTGTCTATCTAAATGTATACATGTATTTTTAAAATATTTAGCAGACTTTACAGCTGTCTATCTAAATTATATTTATTTTGGGCTACTTATTTTTTAACAGTGGGCTCTGTTCACTTCGGGTATCAAAACCCGATTTTTAGCGTTATAAGCCCTCAGACATGGGGCTGTTTTCAATAGAGAACATTTGAACTTTGTATTTTTTAAAGGTTTTTTTTTCAAGGTACAAGCTTATTTGCTTCTATTTTTTAAAATCAATTTGAATAAGAAACTATGTACATAATCCAAATGATCGGGCCCCATAAAACTCACAACTTAGTTTAGACTTCAAGTTAAGTTCTTAAATACTTAGGCTGATTACATGAAAATCACACAGTATAAAATAAGCTATATAAATTTTTCAATAACTTATATAAAATATATATATAATTCTCAGTTCCGTTTTAACTTTAAGACCAACGAGGATAACCTGGCAAACAATCACTTCGTATGAAACAAAACAGAAATAGTCATTCTTGGATTATTTATATTAGCTCTCATCAAATACATGTGTAATTATTGTTGCACAGCTGGCTTCAGCAATCGAAGTTTGGTAATAAATTTCAAAGAACAAACAACGTGTCTTTATTGTTACATTAACTTGTTTGTGTTGTGCTATTTTCAAAGTTTATTGTATTATATATATATACCATTTCATAAACGACTATTGTTAGTTTCTTCAGAAGAAAATGCTGCTTCATTTATGAGAAAAACGAGTATTAATGAAGAGAATTAAATAATCCCAGTATTATAACCCAAGTTACAAAGCTCTAAATGAAAGATATCTTGATAGTATAACAAGATCTAAGCGCGCACTTTAATCTGCAACCTAAAATCATATTAGATTATATTGGCTAATGTTCCCTTCCCCATATTTTCATCTCAAACTTCAACAACAAGTCAAGCTTTCAAATCGTGGACGTAAAAATAAAATTCGATATATATATATATATACATATGTATAAAACTTAGACCATTATTTGTGTGTCTGTTCGTCTGTAACTGGCATAATGGGGTCGGCGTTCAGATCTGACTCCCCTGTATCATCCATTGAGGTATCCTATATCTCCCCGCTTATTTGTAGTTAAGCACAAAGCTGCGCAATGGGCTATCTGTGCTCTGCCCACCACAGGTATCGAAACCCGATTTCTAGCCCCGTTTGTTAAACGAGTACATTAGCTAGTATAGTAGGATATGAGAGATATTAGGCAAACCTTCAAAACTGTGTCGAAATAACGATGTATTATCGTACTAACAATATATGATTGAAATAAAAAATATTGTAGAAATATCAAAGTATTACTGAAGTAAAAGTGTGTTATTTCTACGTATTCAATACAGTAATATTTTAAGCATATTTTTCGAAAAATAAACATAAGCTCGAATATAAATATTTCAAAATGTCATGAAACGGGACATGAAAATATTACCAAAAGCTACATAGTATTTACTCTAACAAAAAAGAGCAGTAAAATCTTTCGTGAATAGATATCAAACGGTGTGCCGTATATTTGATATTAAGATCGACCAATTTAGGTATGAAGATGGGCCTATCTTCGTCGGGGGTATGTCATAAATGAGTAATTTATAATTGGGAAACATAAGTTATAACAAGTTTATGACATCAACGAAAGCGGTGTTGTGAACAATTCAGGAGAAAGAATAAAATTATGCTTGTTACGTTACGATAAAACCAAATTTATGCAAATGTGGCCCTCCCAGTGGCATAGCGGTATGTCTGCTGGCTTACAACGCTAGCAAATGGGTTTCGATATCCGTGGTGGGTAGAACACAGATAGCCCACCGCGTAGCTTTGTGCCTAATTACAAACCAACCAACATTATGTAAACGTGACATGATTTAAAAGGAAGAAACATGGTGAGACTTAAATAGCTAAAACTTTTTAGACATTTATAACAAACTCATCTCTTACTGAAGTTACACATTGCCATAGAATTGTCAGTTTAAACTATACTTCACTACATTAGTTTTTCACACTAACGCCTCTCAATGTTACACATCGCCATAAAATTGTCAGTCTAAACTATATTTCAGTACATGAGTTTTCACACTAACGCCTCTCAATGTTACACATTGCCAAAAAATTGTCAGTCTAAACTATATTTCAGTTCATGAGTTTTTCACACTAACGCATCTCAATGTTACACATTGCCATAAAATTGTCAGTCTAAACTATATTTCAGTACATGAGTTTTTCACACTAACGCCTCTCAATGTTACACATTGCCATAGAATTGTTAGTCTAAACAATACTTCAGTACGTGAGTTTTTCACACTAACGCCTCTCAAAGCTACACATTGCCATAGAATGTTCAGTCTAAACAATATTTCAGTACATGAGTTTTTCACACTAACGCCTCTCAAAGCTACACATTGCCATAGAATGTTCAGTCTAAACTGTACTTCAGTACACGAGTTTTTCACACTAACGCCCCTCATAGTACTATGAAATATACACTAACTAATATCAATAGGCAACAACAAAATTTCTATGCTACAAGGAAAAAAAAGCAATGAGTATAATAAGATTATATACTAAAAATACATTAAGGCTATGTTCAAAACATTCATTATGGTGTTGTTTTTTATTTTGTATTGCAAAATATCTGTTTGACTTGTTGCACCTTTTGTGTATATTCTCAGTTTCACGCTGTAAGGACCAACATTAGTCTCCAATCAACGCAGGATTCAATAATCTTTGCTATCGCTGTTCCATTGTAAAAATATATTGTTGGAAGCACTCAACATTCTCATTGCTCACTGCAACTAGACCATCTGGAAAAAGTCTAACTGGGAATGTAAAAAGTACATCTTTAGTAACATTCTAGAGAAACTTTTCCTGTAGTTTTCGAACATATCATCAACCATCAGATCATATTTTTCATCTTTGTGGTTTCATAATTTTTTTTGTTAGATATCTGAAACAATTAGCATCTTTGTTCATTCCTTTTACAAAATTCTTCAAGTCCCAATTCAATTTTGAGGATTATTTAAAGGTTGGTACTCCACATTCTCTTTCCTTGGTATGTAATTCTCTCTCTCTCACCGGCCATTCCTTCTTTTAGAAATGATTTTTATCATCTCGGCTGTCCCAGAGACATAAAAAGCAATAATGTTTGGTATACCCACTCTGCAGGCCTAGCAGGATTGCAATACCTTGTAAATCACCACACATGTTCCTCCTATGGTGATCATATTTGATGGCCTTAAGTATAATCTGCATGCTTTGATAAGTTTCTTTCATGTTCACAACATGAGCAAAAGGAATCGATGGTTTAGTGTTCCCATTGTGCAAAAGTACAGCTTACGGGCTAACTTTAGAGGACTCGATAAAAAGTCTTCATTCTTGAGGATGATGTTCAGTAGCTATTTCTTTCATTAGTGCATCAACATTTGTATAGAAACACAAAGTGTTTTGCAGTTGTGGTGAGAAGCAAGACTTTGATGGGGACTTTAGTTAATTGAAACTCCTTTTCCTGGAACTAATAAATTCCATTGCAGTAAACGAGAGCCAAGAAGTTCCCCATGCTGCTTTGATAGAGACAAGTCACAGAACAAATCATTTAGCTCATTTTGTGTGATCAAATGAGGCAGTTTATGTTAAGGTGCCACGGGAATAGAATTACTAAATGAAGAGGATGAAGATGATTCATTGTCTTCTGTGCAGGATAACTCTCTCTTTCCTAATTCGCTGGTGGATGTGGCAATGGAAGGCCATCGCCATAAGGTCCTGGTTTCATTGTAGATCATCAACATCTGGATATTTAATATATTGTTTAGTTTTGCCTGAATATCCAGAAACATAAATCATGCAAAACTAACAGTCAGTTGGGTGATCTTTGGGCTCATGCCATATCCTTGGAACTGTAAATGGTATACATGATCTCTTCTTATTCAGCCACTGTGTCAAGAGAGATATGCAACCTGTAAAACACGCATATGGAGCCCAGTTGTTTTCTTGGTCACTAATTTTACACCCAAAATAGTGGTAGTAAGTACTTTTTGTGAGATATTTTTACTTCGTAAAACTGTAATATATTTTCCACTAAAATAGCAGTCACTTTTTGGGGGATTTTTGCACTTTCGTGCTTTACTTGAACTGGAGGCAGTCAGCATTTCAAATGATTTTCTAAATAATATAAAAGAATTTATGTTTATAGAACTAAAGTTTAAAAGATTTGAAAAAACAACAACAACAAAGTTTGGCAGAATTGAATTATATTGCGGGTATGATTGGAGGAAGAAGATCGAACTTTGTTTCGACTGTGCGCGGAACAAGGCAAAGTGACCAACTGTGAGTGGCAACAGAGAGAGAGGCATCTGACTCCGCCCCTTTTATGCTCAGTCGTGGGACTTATCGAATGTTCTAGCAAACTGAGCACTTGAGGGTTTCCTGGTTCCCGGGTGGAGCAGGTGAGCGTAAGAATAAAGCAAAAGTGGTGCAATTCGCGAAAATTATATAAAGAACAAACAGCATATATGAACAATATATTTGGAATTTTACACCAATGTTATACAATCAATGTTTTAAGTTAACAAAAATGTATCCACTTTATCCATTAAACTGTTCAAGTAAACTTAATTTAACAGCATAAACCTATTGCACTGAGACTGCATGGTATTTCACATAATGCTGATAAAATATTGAAATATTATAGCTCAAAATCTTGTGGCGATGAACAAATTCTGATTACATTTTTTAAATTAGTACCATCAAATTACCCCAAAATTGCATGAGTGTCCTTTAGTAGTAAATTTTATGTTGTCCAGTGTATTTTATTACATTGTTATTACCTTTAAAAACGAATCATTGCATTCCACTTATATAATAAACCCAATGGTTTGGTTTAAATTTCGCGCAAAGCTACACGAAGGCTATCTGTGCTAGTCGTCCCTAATTTATCAGTGAAAGACTAGAAGGAAGGCATCACGCCAACTCTTGGGCTACTCTTTTATCAACGAATAGTGTGATTGATCATCACATTGTAATGCCTTAAGGGTGAGCATGTTTGGTGGGACGAGGATTTGAACCCGCAACCTCCAGATTGGGAGTCAAGCGCTCTAACCACCTAGCCATACCGGGCCTGCAAATCCAATAAAGAAACACAGTAGTTATACAACCAAGTTTGTACCCCAGTTACACAAAACTTACAGCCAAGCTCCCGAGGTAAAGAGAACAGTTGTAAAACACACAGAGAAACACGAAAAAACGTCATACAGGGAGTTACAGAAATGGACAAACTTATTGATGAAACTAATTGTGCTGAATGAAGTATTGTTCTTAAGGATTCTCTAGAGACAGAATCTAGCTGTATTCCTCTTGTTATTAACATAATGTCAACACCTCCTATTTGAATAGTAGCCACCCGTGCAATAACCTAATTCGTTAATCCTGCCAGTTTATTAAAGCCACCAACAATCCTATTTAGATAGTAGCCACCCGTGCAATAACCTAATTCGTTAATCCTATCAGTTTATTAAAGCCACCAACAACTTTTCTGATAAACACAATCTCAAAAACTAACATTTCGCCAACAAGCATATCAAATAATCTGTCATCAACACTAGCTATCTAACAGAATGTCAAAAGAGCAAACTTTGATATATGGTACAAGCCCACACTGTTGATATTCACATGCCACTTGTGTAAATGTTTGAAATCAAAAGTGTTTGTAGAAAACAACGATTTTTTAGTATCAAATAACATAAAAAATGAGTGTTCCCAGTCTCAAAAATACAATAAAATATTGAATAACTTATGATACAGGGTAAAATAAACCGATGACATTGGAAAAAGTCATGCACTCGGCATGTTTCAACATTTTTGCTCCTGAGAATGACACAGGTGATTTCTGTTTCGTATATTTTCTGTTTTGCAAAGTTTTAGCTACTTGAATCTTAACCAAGTGAACTCCTTCTGAAAAACATCGTTTATTTATTATTTCCCATTCACACGGTTACTTTTGATGAAGTATAAACTTGCTATAAACTGTATATCACGTTAACACATTTTTACTCACGTGGCACTATTTACCCTTAAAGAAGGAAGGTCTACCTTCTGAAACACTTCGAAATTAGGGTTTCCCTTTTTTTATTGGTACTTGTTGTGTTACAGAAAGATCCCGAAAACCAATGAACTCGCAAAATGAAATTTTGTTCTCATATGAAAATCTTATTTTACATGAAAGTTTCTTTTCTCTCCATTGTCAAACCCTGCAAAGTTTTACATTTTGTGATGACTAATATTTAACCTCCCAATGTAAATTATAGCCTATTTTATTAAGAAATTAATAAAGACTTATATGTAAAGCTGTATATAAGTACCAATGTCGCCTGTCATCTGTGATCAACAAACTTTTTAATGCATCTAAACTGGCATTTCTCGATGAAACTGAATAACATTGATTGAGTGGCTATGTATATACATCAAGTACATAATAAAATGTACATAAAATTACCCAAAATATCAAGTGCTTGTCAAAACCTATTCTCTTATTCATTAGGAGAATGACGGTAGGATTTCGTATTCAGTCACGGCTTTTAATATATTGTCTCACTGGCACTTTGAAGTTGGAAAGCTTGGCATTGACACTAACGGCATGAGAAAATGAAAAGAGTTCACATAAGAACGTAGGTTTCCTTGTAACAGACTTGGATAATGGAGAACCAATATAAAGCGAAAGGGTATAGAAGGAATTGAATTTTTTTTTTGTTTGGTAGAAACAAACAGGAAATGAAATACGTTACAGAACATAAGAAGAAGGAAAGAATAAGTAACTAAAGTAAATATGAAGCTAATAACTTACAACAGTGATGAATAACAAGTAAATAAATTACAATAATGATGAATAACATGTAACTAAACTACAATAATGATGAATAATAAGTAACTAAATTACTATAATGATGAATAACAAGTAACTAAATTACAATAATGATAAATAACAAGTAAATAAATTACAATAATGATGACTAATAAGTAAATAAATTACAACAATGATGAATAACAAGTAAATAAATTACAATAATGATGAATAACAAGTAAATAAATTACAATAATAATGAATAACAAGTAAATAAATTACAATAATAATGAATAACAAGTAAATAAATTAAAATAATGATGAATAATAAGTAAATAAATTACAATAATGATGAATAACAAGTAAATAAATTACAATAGTGATGAATAACAAGTAAGTAATTTACAACAATGATGAATAACAAGTAAATAAATTACAATAATGATGAATAACAAGTAAATAAATTACAATAATGATGAATAACAAGTAAATAAATTACAACAATGATGAATAACAAGTAAATAAATTACAACAATGAAAAATAACAAGTAAATAAATCTGGTTTATAAAAATGAACTTAAAGATTTAAACAAAACATAGCAATTCTTATCCGAATTAGTTTTCATTTCAATTGCGTTTTGACAAGGAAATTTAAGTTGAATGGACGGCAACTGGCTGTTGCAGAAACGTCGTCCTCTATACCTGTGTTTCTACAACAGGCAGTTGCTGTCCATTCAACTTAGTTTCATCATGAAAATCTGCCTAGACAATCTATTAAAGAAGAAGGAAATGTAAGTTTTAATAAGAGTACCACACCTTATTGCTGATTCTGGAAACTAATCCCAAGTACAACCTATTCAAACAAAAATGACTTATTTACACAATTGTGTAATGATAGTTTCATTTTCTCACGAGTTATTTTAAGAATTATCGGGTTGTTAATGAAGAACAAGTAAATATCCATGGTTTGTTTGTTTTTTGTTTTTTTAATTTCGCGCAAAGCTACACGAGGGCTATCTGCGCTAGCCGTCCCTAATCTAGCAGTGTAAGACTAGAGGGAAGGCAGCTAGTCATCACCGCCCACCGCCAACTCTTTGGCTACTCTTTTAACAACGAATAGTGGGATTGACCGTCACATTATAACACCTCCACGGCT
>NW_013665801.1:294216-301146 GCF_000517525.1 Limulus polyphemus | reverse complement strand
ATGGTAAAAGTGCCAATCGGAAGCAAGTTCCCCCTTTGTTTAAATTTTTTACTTGCTTTCATGATGGATAATTCTGATAAGCTGGCTCTCAGACTCTTCGTATGTATTTTCTAATAATTAGCTTTCGTGGTAATTTACATTACATTCCTGTACAGAAAGTGAAAGATTATTATTCGACTAGCCTTTTCATCAATCATTTCAACATTACGTTAAACGATGATATCTATCGAATAAGCTTATAACATACAATTATATAGCATAATTAGAAAATATTCATCTCCTAGTAATATGACATGCTACTGTAGATCAATACTTTATTAAGGGTTTTGTCACGTAAGTGGGATTCCACGTGAACAAGGAATTTTAATCCCATAACTAACTAATGCGGCAACACCTGGATGGAAGAGGTTGTTTGCTTTAGAGAAGCAATGTTGTGTGTCATGAAATGATTAGAAAATGCCTGAGTGCTCTTGATAGTGAACGTCTTTGTTGAATGTGTGGCGAAACACTCTTTAACAATATACCACAAAATAACCAACATATAAATAACTATAGAGACACTTCCGCCACGCAGCGTTGATCATATTCGGCTCTCAAAAAATACGAAAATGTGTTTGTATGCCCGTCGTTATCAACGGACCACTTTTTGGCAGAACAATGAGGAATAATATTCTACATATGTCCACCAAGTTTTATCAAAATCCGATCATTTTTAATTGAGTTATAGAGCAAAAATAGTGTGAAAATTCGGTCCCTATGTTAATAAATAAGGATTTTTTGGCTATTTGTGACCTTGCTGTAACCTTGACCTTTGGCCTCGACCCAACATAGAAGTATATCAATGTGAAAATTCGGTCCCTATATTAACAGATAAGGATTTTTTGGCTATTTGTCACCTTGCTGTAATCTTGACCTTTGGCATCGACCCATCATAGAAGTATATCAACTTTTGTTTAAATCAATTCAGCCGTTTTCGAGAAATCTTGCTGACAAACACACACAAACAAACATAGAGAGAGAAGTGAAAACATAACCTCCGTCCACCTTCGATGGCGGAGGTAACAATAAAGATGAATTCCATCTATCGATATTTTAGTGCATATTTCAGAAAAGAACATGTTTAGATAAAAGCATGAGTTTTGTTTAGTGTATCTCTTTGCTTAATGACTTTTTTCCATATTATATTTTAAAATCATTCTACAAAGAAAAAAAAAGCAAATCAATAGGTAAATGTCTTCAATGCTAGCAGCAAAAACGATACAGGTATCTAAATTTCTAGTAGCTACGTGAACTTTTATCGAAATTTCTAATATTTTGTTAAAATTCAAACCAATTTAATAGAAGAACTGCATATTATGCAGAAAAACAAGAGGGAATCCTCAGTAGCCGCTGCTGTAATTAGATCTCAAGTCGGTCAAGAAATGGAGCTATGAGCTAAAAGATTGTATCTGAAAAAAAAAAAACAGTCAGAGTCATTCTATGAACCCCTTTTTACCGCGGCTAAAAACTGTTATACATGTTCATATACTATTTCCGAGTGCGATAACTTCAAACGGAAATCATTATTTGAATTACATTATACTCCTTATTATATTATTTATCCCAAATAACATATGTATATGGTTGTGTACCTATACAGAATTTACTAATTTAAAGATGGTTACAAGAATGCATTGCTATAGGTTGCTGATACTTTAAACACTATCTTTAAGCCTAAATTATATTTTCTCTGGTATAATCCGAGAGAAATTTGATCAAAGTTCCTTAGTTTTTCAGGAGTATGCTTGATTGCTACGCAGTCTCATTGAAACAATATTAACAGATTACCTTGTAAAAAGCTCGACGTTGAAGAATACGTACTCCCCATTTTCTAACATCCCTAGTTCCTCAGCAGCCAACAAGATTTGTCGGATGGATGAAGGAGAGGCACACATAACGATCACTACCAAGAGATAGAAAGACACCTATCAAAATGTGTTACCATCTAATAATTTGAGATAAAACAGGAGGATTACAACAGCCACTATCATATCAAACAGTGTGGTTAATGTGTTATACTGACGGCTCTGTTTCTATAGGTGATTAAAAACTATATTCAAGTTATAAAATTTATTTGAGAATATTTTTATGTATAAATAAATATGAATGAACAAGTAAAACACCATCTAGTAGAAAAAATATCATGTTATTGAATGATCTTTCCGATAGTTTCAGTGATTTAGTGATTAAGAATGAAACAAAACAAACACTACACACTAGCATCGCTGACCAGGTACGTGTTTACAATAATCATGGTCAATTCCGTAAAGTGTTCAGGTAACTATGATCTGGATCTCTTCCTTTTCACTGTGTTTGATATCAACCAGTGTTTTTCAGCCATCACAGAAAATTACCCAAAGTACTATTGAGAGACAATTAAAATAAGATACATCACACTTTCACAGAGATTTAGTTCCGTTAAACTTTCCAAACACATAGATATTCTTTTCCAGTATACAAAAACATCATTTAATAGGTATTCAATTATTTTTCCAGTACAGAAACACATTATTCAATACGTATTCTTTTCCAGTATATTTGTAAACACGAAATTGCAAGTACTGTCTCTGTATTATTTTGATACTCATTGATGCAGGCGTACTATTCATTATCAGTATTTAATGTTTACTCTTAGGTTACTGAGATGTGTTCAAATAGAGGTGTTCATAAAGTAAATTAACGCTTGGAATGACAAAGCATTTTGAAATGACCAGTCAGTTTATTCTGCTAATTTAATAGATGTATCAAAAGACACTGATAGAATATTTCTAATTAGCTGGAGTACCCGTCCCCTGGACGAAAGTTATATAAATTCATGATTAACGAAAGGTTATCTTAGGACATTAAAAGTTGCTTCCCTTATATGGAATGGTAAAAAATGCAAAAACGCCCAAAAAAACCACAAAACACTAAACTTGAAACCGCAAATTTGCTTATACCTCCGCATGGACCCCACAAACTTTCACGGAAAATTTGGTGGAGATCCAAAGTAGTAGTAAAAATCACAAAAACGCCCATAAGAATCGCAAACCGCAAAATGTAAAACAGGCAATTTGTATGTATCTCCCCATGGATCCAATGAACCAAATTTCTTGAAGATCCATTCAAAGGGGGCGAAGTAGTTACATGGACATACAACAGAAAAGAGACAGTACTATTATATTTATATAGACAAATAAAATAAAATCTAAAACATTCCTGAGCAGTGGAGGAACAAATCACGTTAGTGATTCATTCAATTGGTAGGAGTTAATTACAGCAGTAAAAAGTTTTGATAGTTGAAACTACTGCTCCTCGTAGATAAAACGGGATCTGCGCTTCATTATTATTGGATTATGTAGTGTATGAACGACCCAGTTATTGTTATGAAGAAACGTATAAGAAAAGGATTGTGAAATATAGTTAATTAAGTTGAAATATCAGGATTAACATAAAACTTTTATCTAATCAACTGAAAAATATATTTCGGCAGTGAATAATGAAATGTGTGCATTTACTTACTTCATCAGGAATCGAGATTTCTACCCATCAACTATCTATCCTTACTTCAGGTTGTTCGCGTTCATTAGAAATATTTAATAATATGCTGCATACTCGTCTTTTGCTACAATAATGCATTTCATTTCCCATAAACCAATCCACTGAACTCCATAGATAATCCTGCTGATATTATGTATATTGATAATCGTATTAACTAGGCTCAGTCAACGAAATGATTAATTCAAATATTGAAGACACGAACATTACGTAATCCTGGTGATATGGAAATTGAATGGCTGTATTTAATCAGCAGATATCTTTAATATTTCGTTTTAATTGATTTATAAATTAAAAGGTTGACTGGAAGTGGGTATATTTAGTTTGTTTTTAATTAAGCACAAAGCTACACAATGGGCTATCTGGGCTCTGCCCACCACTGGTATCGAAACCCGGATTCTAGCGTTATAATTCCGCAGACATGCCGCTGTGTCACTGTGGGGGGGGGCAGATGTATTTAGCACTTTTTCTATTTTCTAAATTCCATCTAGAAGGAACGTTAAGCAACTTTGCATAAATAAAATGGTAGAGATATTGTAATATCAGTCCTATAGTATTAATGCGTTTTTTTTTTCTATTTTTATATAATTGCATTCCGTGCATACATTTAATGAAACTAAAACTGTTGTAATTTAAGAACAATTCAAATCCAATGAGAAAATAACTGAAGCTGTAGTTGTGTAAGAAATCGTAAAGTTATATCGTTGATAGATAGATGCCCCAGTGGCACAGAGGTAAGTCTGCGGAATTATAACGCTAGAGACCGGGTTTCGATACCTGTGGTGGGCACAGCTCAGATAGCCCATTGTACTATAAACAGACAGACAGACTATTGGAATTCGCGATGTAAATTTGTGGGTTTCTAGGTATTTTTTGTTATTTTCATGTCTTCTCCATAACAGATGTAAAAACACTCCAAAATCTCAAGCACTAGTAACAATACATTGTTTTGTTTTCCAAAGGTGGTGTAGTCTAATCAAGTGACTCGAGAGAAGCAGAGTTATTCTATAGCTTTTCAGACTTGTGTTTATGTATGAGTATATATTTATATATAGAAAGAGAGAGTGTGTGTTTTTATTAGAAATACTGATAAGACCTGAAAGCTTCCAAAAGTGGTTTAGTCTAACCAAGTGGTTCGAGAGAAGTGGAGTGGTTCTATAGCTTTTCAGACTTATGTTTATGTATGAGTATATATTTATATATATATATGAGAGAGAGAGTGTGTTTTCCTTAGAAATACTGATAAGACCTGAAAGCTTCCAAAAGTGTTTTAATCTAACCAAGTGGTTCAAGAGAAGTGGAGTGGTTCTATAGCTTTTCAGACTTATGTTTATGTATGAGTATATATTTATATATATAGAGAGAGAGTGTGTTTTCCTTAGAAATACTGATAAGATCTGAAAGCTTCCAAAAGTGATGTAGTGTTTATGTATGGGGATTCATTCATGTATGGGGAATCATTTATGTATGATTTTAAGACTTGTTCAAAACTTTACACATTTGTTGCCATATTAGAACAGAAAAACGTATTCCCTCTCTTTAAGCCAGTAAATTATTACTTGTCATTCATAGACAGATATTTATGTTTTTGTACATTTAACCTTTTCTTGTTAACATATCAATATTGTACTGAAACAACCTTTAATGTATTTCACGGCTTATATATAATGTTACATAAGATGGCTGAGAAAAACGATCATATATTATAATTCAAAAAAAAACTTCAGGTTTTATTTTTCTATGAAAATATCAGCTAGTTAAAAAATGAAACTTAAATTAAGTCAGTAAGAATAGATTCGTAATTCTAAATAGTTAAAAGTATACCGTTGAAGTTACTCGAGTGACAAGACGTAGAGAGTATTCAAATAGAATAATTTCTTTCTCGAGAAATCCGGGCCCGGCATGGCCAGGTGGTTAGGGTGCTCGACTCGCAATCTGAGGGTCGCGGGTTCGAATCCCCGTCTCACCAAACATGCTCGTCCTTTCAGCCGTGGGGGCATTATAACGTGACGGTCACTCTCACTATTCGTTATTAAAAGAGTAGCCCAAGAGTTGGCGGTGGGTGGTGACTAGCTGCCTTCCCTCTAGTGTTACACTACTAAATTAGAGACGGCTAACGCATATAGCCCTCGTGTAGCTTTGCGCGAAATTCAAAACAAACAAACAAACAATTCTCGAGAAATCCAACAAAGTTAAATAATATAATCGTACATTAATCAACTTTATTTTGTTTCATTAAAAGTGTACTGAGGATGACTCAGTTTTTATTTCAGTAGGTTATTACTACTGTATATATATATATATACCAACAATCGACTCAATTCAATTTATTTAGAAACGATCATACTTGAAATTATTTCGAGAAAAATGTATCGATATTTCAGACTAACTAGAAAAGACAATAATAATAAAAATGTTTGTTTGTTTTTGATTATGCACAAAACTACACAAGGACTATCTGTACTCTGCCCACCACGGGTATCGAAACTCGGTTTCTAGCCTTGTAAGTCCACAGACATACCGCCGTGCCACTGGGGGGAAATTCTAATGTCTGTTTATATGTGTTTTCTTATAGCAAAGCCACATCGGGCTATCCGCTGTGTCCACCGAGAAGAATCGAACCCCTGATTTTAGCGTTGTAAATCCGCAGACTTACCGCTGTCCCATCGGGGGACATATAAAAATGAGTGGGTATGTATAGATTTCACGCCTTTTTATCGTACATTCTAATGGAAATACGCGAAGGGTGTGACATCTTGAATAAAATAAAACAGCTGCTTCGCCGTTTCACAATTTTTTTTGTTAATGAATGCATTTCGCTTCATTTAGCTATATGTATGAAAACTTTGATTTTATATTAAAACACAGTAGCAAAATAAATCAAAACATGTTGAAATTATTTCGTGGTTATTCATGTATTTCATACAAAGCGTATTAAGTTTGTGTAGATCTAATTTTATTGCTTCCAAATATTTATACAGTGTCCATCTTGTAAAGATTTGGAACTAAAAATGTAATGTTTGAAAGTATACGAATCATTAACTATTTTACAAATGTACTCAAATAAGGAAGACGTGGCGATATTAGGGGTATGTTTGAAACACTGAGAAGCTCAAATAGCTTAAAATTTATCATTTATGAATTATTCACGCTCATACACATATATAAATACAAAACAATGTTTACTGCACAAAAGCTAAGATTGAATACTGCAGACTTCTCACGATCATCTTATGTTATTATGTGCAATTGTCGGTAATATATGAAATCAAAGTATATTTTTCATAGAGTTAACTACTAAGTTAAGGAACTTGTAGACAAAATTATTTTAATGCATTATTATTATTATTATTA
>NW_013665801.1:281331-293570 GCF_000517525.1 Limulus polyphemus | reverse complement strand
TATTTAATATGTAAGATAGAAGATAATTAAAAATTGTTAATTTAAAAAGGAGAATAGGGATCGTCAAAAAAGTAGAGAAACAAGTTGAATCAAAATGCAAAGATTATATTTTCAAGTCTACAAAGGGACTTTAAAAAAAGTAAATAAACTAGGCTGGAAATAGTGTCTACATTATTTTCTCAAGCTACAAATCCCTATTTTGACTCCATGTCTACAGTACTTATCAATTTTAATGGATTCCAAAATAGGGATTTGTAGCTCGAGAAAATAATGTAGACACTATTTCCAGACTAGTTCGTTTACGTTTTTTATGAGTCCTTAGTTGTAGAATTGAAAATATAATATTTGCATTTTGATTCAACTTGTTTCTCTACTTTTTTGACGATCCCTATTCCCCTCTTTTTGATATTAACAAGTTTTAATTTTTCTTTTTCACACGGTATGTCTGCGGACTTACAACGCTAGAAACCGGGTTTCGATACCCGTGATGGGCAGAGCACAGATAACCCATTATGTAGCTTTGTGCATAATTACAAACAAACATATATATATATATATATATATAATGTGTGCAAAGTTTTACGGAAAACAGAACATTAGGCATTACAAAACTATTTCTAAGCATTACAGAAATGTGATAAATTCATTGACGTACAATTCTTACCTCGAATGTGTAGTTATTCTATACTTAGACAAATTGAAATAACTTATATTTATAGCTTATATTGTTCATTTTACCTAAAACCTTTCGTCTGAACTAACGATATCAATACGTCAAGATAATATGGTGGTCACCTTCAAGTATGTAATTATGTATGTACTTACAATTACAGCTACCACACGAATATATCTGTGATTACGGCCCTTTTAATTAAGGGATATAAAAACAAGAACGCATTTTTTTATGTTCTTATCGTATAGTACCACATTTACCTTATTGCAGACACAATACAGAGTTTAGAATTGCCTTCTACGGATATATATATATAAAGCTAGTTTCATCAAACACACATGGATACCTTAATAATTAATGATATTGTTCTCTAAGGGTTTCAAGATACCATTACAACGCAATGACCTTTGTAAACTTCCTAAGAATGCCAATTTGCCTTAAAATTGTCCTCAAAGGAGAACAACAACAAGAATTACAACATTGAAAAAAACATTTATGTGCACTGGAATGGACTTTCGATTGCTCTTTAATCAGTATATTATGAAAAATTAACCATTGAACTGCCAGCAATGTTGAATGAGCTATTCACGTAACACGTTTTAAAGTATCTTTTAAAACAACGTTGAACTGCATTTATTTCAAGCATTTTTAACATAACCTAGTAATTCTTTTTTTAAATTAATTTATGCATACACACACACACACATATATATATATATATACGTATACATAGATATATATGTGCGTTCATATAAATTATACATTAGAAAATTAAGTCAAATCTAAGTCAAATTCTATATATGATAAAGTACTATCTAGCCAATAATATATATCATATAAAAATAAAGTTACAGCTATCTTCAAAAGCTCTAAAATAAAAATAAAAAAGAAAATTCCTTTGAATAACCACATACAAAATTCATTATTTTTTTATTTCCATCATTAAGATGACAAGAAAATTTGGTAAAGACTTTCGTGGCTGTTTGTGCAAATATTTCGCACAAATTAATGTGATATTCAAGAATCATCTTTGTCAAAGCTAATTGTCGGGTAATTAACATGACCGTGTAATCCATTTAAACGTATTTTACGTATTACTTGTATACTTTAGTCCTAGGCAAATAACCAGAACAATTATGATCTAAGAACGAATGCAGTGTTGGTGAAGGTAGCTTGTCCTGTGAATGAAATGATACAGGATATTTTTTTTCCTATGACGGTATTAAGATTGTTCCTATATTATGGAAGTAGTCATATCTGACATTATTTAAATATTAGCAATCTTATGTATAACGTGATACTCCAATTAATGTTGAAACGTGTGCCGTATTCTTTAAAACTGGAGTGACTGTTATGGTGAAATGACTGCTACACATTTACGCAGCAACAAATTAACCTTGCATATAAGGTGAGCTTATTGGACGCAAAACATAATAGATCGTTTATCCCAGTGTATTGTTGTGTTTCATACTTCACTTAAATAATTTGTAACACTTTTAAAAATTGTTCTATTTGATGGTCTTATTTTTGTTGAACTTTTAACATTCCCAAAACATTGTTACATATTTACATTTCATTTAGTGAGTACGCCTTGTTTCCTTGGTGATAATCATGTAAGATCAAAATTTTGATAACTCAGAATTCTAGAAGATCAACAACTTTCCGCAGAAAGTGCTCGAATGATAAAAAATCTCAAGAACAATTTATAAACATCGAACCATTATTTTTATATAAATTAAGTACATCATATGTGCTTATAAGACTATACGTAAACGAGACCTAAATAATGATTTATATATATAAAGTAGGAGTAGGTTACCTAAAGATTTATTGATGTAATTCATGGAGTAATCCTAGAGAAGAGTGGGTTTGTTGGAATCGTTTATGTTGTCGTTCTTGCAAAGATTTATTAGGCAGCACTTAGTTCGTGTTCTGCTTTAACGAACAGTCTGCCTTCACAGCTGAACGGTACGCCGTTACAGTTATTCCTTACGAAAGTTTAACGATAGCGAACGTTTCATGTAACTAGCTTATATCACTTCGTGACTGGTTAGTTAGTCATCAATCAAAGTGATATCCCAACTTTGTCGTTATGAAACCGACATGATGGTCAAGAATTGATTTTTGCAAAGCGATTTTTCTTAAGGTTATTACGTCCTGTCTCGAAGACTTCTAACATAAGGATAAGATAAATTGTTGAGAAAACAGTTTTATCTCGAAATTAAAATGTCTTATATTTAAATAAATTGTGGTAAAATTGGAATTATAATGTTCAAGATAAACAGCATCTTAAGTGAATCATTGAGTGAGTGGCCAGGTCAGAGACTTCTTCTGATCAGATATAGTCGTCCCAAATTTTGAGCTACTGACTAAAAAGGGTAGCCGACAACAGCACTCGAAGCCACAGGGGCTTAATATCTCTTTGAGCCAAATAATGGCTTTGATTGTCTCTTTTAAAATGCGCCCACAGATTCATCTGTGGCTCGAACCTAGGATCCTTCGTACGCACCCCAGAATGCTAACACTAAGCTGCTCTCGACTCAATGAAACTAAAATTTTAATTTATTATAAACTAGCAAAAATATACAAAACATCTGCTGTCTAATGAGTATCTCTATTTCAACAGTATTTTTTTAAATACAGGATTTCTAGAATAATACAAATAAAATATAATCGCAGACACCTAAATCTATAATTCTATTTGTCTTAAGCCTAACATTAGTTAAGCCTTTATTAATTACTACCAATAGATTACCACTGTAAATTGTGTACGTTTTTTGCTTCAATTTAGTTAGGACTAAACTTTATCGTATGAATAAGTAAACTTATAATATTATTCTACGACCTAGCGTTAGGCCTTTTAAAAATATGAAATATGAGCTTTTAATATGTTGTTGTACAAAATGTTTACTAAAGTATATTTACATCCGCCTTTTCTTTAGATCCATTGAAATGAAGTTCGCGCTCATGTGCATTTAGATAGTAAGGTAGGTGCGCATTTTCATGACAGACGAAAACTGAGTATTACTATAATAAACTAACTAAATCATACACATTCTTAATAACATTCATGCTTATAAATTATATTCAACAGAAACACTATTTTTACACGCCACCCTCCCGCTTGCTCAGCGGTAAGTGTGAGGGCTTATAACGATAAAAAACGGGTTTTGACACACGCGGTGGGCAGTGCACAGACAGCCCATTGTGTAGCTTTAGACCCAGCAACAAAAACAAAACAAACTACTACAGACTGAAAATTTAAATTTTTTTTCTGTCCATGAGATCAACCAACTCTAATCCATAAATAACTTTATCTCACATCAAACTTTCGGGTTATTTAGTGTTTTTAGAGCATTATTATCGTAGCCTTATCTTTTGAAGCTAAGTGTATATGTTCACTTTCTTTTTATTTTTCATTCAACTCATCAGAAAACCAATTTTTCTTTCATGATACAAAAATATTTTCAACGTCCTCTCGCAATGGCAAAAGAATTGGTGAAAATCATTGTAAAAGAAAGTTAGCGTTTCATTTCTTTCCTTGTTTATAATCTGTTGCTTAGTGAAGTAAACTATACAACTAATGTTCTCTCTCTTTCTTTCGTACACCGGTAAGACATCGGTAAGTTTACACACTTACAACACCAAAACCCGATGTTCTATTTCCCACTGTGGATACAGCAGATAACCTGATGTGGCTTTGCTCTAAAATAAACAAACAAATCTCTTTCTTTTACACAATCTTCACAGATAAGTGCACAAGAAAGAGGACAAAGCCATCTCACATCTGCACTTCTAAAACTACTTGATATATATATACAGATACGTGGACTTCTGCAAAAAAAAAGAACAGGATAATAACGGTTAGTAAACAAAACAAAGACGATAATATTGGTTGATAATCAGATAAAGAAGGATAAATATACATTTTAATAATAAAAAAACAGGATAATATTATTTTTTTACTAATGAAGATTTAAGCAAAAATCCTTATCTGGGACGACTACTGGGTGGAAAAAAAAAAGATCGAAGAAGACGATTACATTAATTCTAACCTTGATAAAAAAATTGGTAATTTAAAGAATGATAAAGCTCCTGAGCCAGATAATATTCATCCAAGGGTTTTGAATGAGATTAAAAATTGGATATTTAAACCATTAGCTATTATTTTTCTAACTCCTTGAATAGTTGGCAGGTACCTGATGATTGGAAGATGGCTAATGTTACTCCTCTCTTCTGTTCCAGTAATCATAAGCCTATTAGTTCTTATTTCAGTGGTAAAATGTTTTGAAAGTCTTAATAAAGATGTTTTATAATTTCATTTAATGAAACTTAAATTTCTTTTTTGAATAGCCAGCATGGTTTCACTAAGGGAAAATCTTGCTTCACTAATTTTTTGACATTCTGTAAAGAGGTTACTACTTATGTACACGAGGGTAATAGTGTAGATTTGGTGTGTCTGGATTATCAGAAAGCATTTGACAATGTTTTACATAAAGAGCTTGTTAAAAACATTATTTCTGTAAGTGTGATGGATAGTTTTGGATCATTATATAGAAAACAGGTTGGATGGAAAAAAACAGAGGGTTGTTATAAATGGAGTTCAGTCGAGCTGAATTCATGTCACAAGTGGGATGCATCAAGGCTCAGTGTTAGGACCTCTGCTCTTTTTGATTTACAACAATGACATAGATGAAGAAATGGTCAATAAATCATTTAAAGTTGTTTATGATATTCAAGTTTTGAAATTGCTGGCTGTGAGGAGGATGCTGCTGCTTTATCAAAGGATTTGAATTACTTGTTGAGGTGGGTGAATAAATGGCGGATGGCTTTTACTAAAACTAAATGCCAATTAATTCATGTGGAATATCTCAATTTGGATTACGAGTATAATTTTGATGGGAATAGTGTTATCAGTGTTATGGAAAAAATATCTTGGTATTCTGGTTGGTCAGTCTTTTAAACTATCGAAGCAATGTGATCCTGCTATTGGTAGGACAAATAGGATTTTAAATTGCTACAGAAATATTGGATACAAGTCTAAATAAGTTATAATGTCTTTGTATAGGTCATTGGTTAGGCTACGTTTGGAATACTGTGTTCAGTCTTGGGCTCTTTACCTTAAAAAAATGACATTGAATTGTTGAAAAGAGTTCAGAGGAAAGTTACTAGAATGATATCTGAGATAGAGAGGTTGTCATACGAGGATAGGTTAAGATTTGGAAATTGTTTTCTCTTAAGAAAAAACAGTTAGAGGGGATCTGGTTGAGGTGTTTAAGATTGTTAAGGAAAGTAATAGTGTTGACGCATCATTTGTTTTGTATTTAATTGTGAGAATGGTAAGATTATGGGATACAAGTATACCTTTTGGCATGATAGGAGTCATCTTCAGCTAAGAAAGCTTTATTTTTCTATCCGGGCGGTTGACTTTTGGAATGGGTTGCCTTCAGATATGGTAGATGCAGTTATTTTAAGGGAGCTTAAGGGAAAGCTTGATTAGCATTTGAATGTTAGAGGCTAGCTTTAAGTATGTTATTTTTATTTTAGAGTTTATATGGTTACCGGGACAGCTTAGATAGACCAACAGGTCATTTTTCATCAATAAATTATATGTATGAAATAATATTAAGTAATCTGGTTTAAGTTTAAGCTGACAGTCTTTCCAAACTTAAATTGTTTCTGTTTGCATTTATAAAGAAAACTACTTATCCATATTTTTCATTCATTTAGTTTAGGTCATTTTCCCATAAATATCAACTTCAAATTATTTTAACCTACTTGTGATGGTGGATCGCAGAACTACGATTAAACTTAAAACTAAAGAAAATGACACACTTAAGATTAATGCTGCAAATGAGGGTGACATAAAGAAGTCCTTCTCAATACCTCGACAACATTACCCAACTTTCCGGATATTTCGAAAACTCCATAGTTTTCAACCGCAAAAAAACATTACAAATTAAACTTAAACATTTCAGAACTAACTCGTTAAAATAACTGAAATCGGATAATAGATTAATCATTCTTAAGGCAGACATTCATTTAACAGAATCAGCCAATATTGTGAAATTAATACTGTTATTAAGAAAACCTACGGAGGCTTAATAATAAGATCCATAATTCTAGAAACAAACACCCAGGCACATCACTGTATCTCTTTAAAAGTGAGTCTAATCCAAACAATCAAGATTAGAAACAATTACTATCGGACTTTTTAATTGGTTTAATCAACAGTCTGTAATGTTGATATTCATGATAAAAACTTTTCATTTAATAGTTTTGATGTAGCAACGCACGTAAACATGAATAGTTTGTTTGTTTGTAATTAAGCACAAAGCTACACAATGGGCTAGCTGTGCTCTGCCCGCCACGGGTATCGAAACCCGGATTCTGGCGTTGTAAGTCCGCAGACATACCGCTGTGCCACTGAAGACGACATGAATAGTAAAACATACTTTAATGTAAAATTAAGAATTGTTTTATGAATTTTCTTTTAAGTTTTGGTTTACAGATTATTTTTATCTTATTGATTAATTTTAATGTTATTGACTGTCACAATACCGGAGCGTCTCTGGTAGTTCGTTTGTTGGTACAAATTTAAACTCTTTCCCTTTTTTTCCCTTTCAATTGATTATATGTCAATCACCTGAAGATGCTAAGTCAGCTTGGTAAAACGTTGTGTATTTATATAATTGTTATTTCGAAAGAACCTGAAGTTTATCTCAAGTTGTTATTCGTGATATGGTTTTAATTTTTCCCAACTGATTATTCTTTTCGAATAGTGAAAACTTCTAACTGTTGACAAGTAAAATTATCAAAAGATCCAATCGAATGAGTGTTTAAACTTATAATTCTTCGTTTTCTTAATTATAACATGTTCATAGATGATAGTAGCTTATTTTATGCAGGATATATCTTCTGGCACTTTCCAGTTTCAGTTCAACTTACCAAGTTTCTTTACTTCTGTATCTCATATATTTGCAAGAAACCTGGTAAGTCACTTTATTGTAACTGTCAAGAAAATCAAACTGTTCTTAACTTGTCCTGATCAAGTGACTCCAACGAAAGATATTTTTTTAATTTTATGACACTTTTGTCACATCTGCTAACAGTCTAACGTTTACGTTTTCAAGACTCTTTTTAGGAGTTGTCAAGCAAAGCAACACAGGAGTAATCAGCACACAACAGCATCTTATTTTGAACTTATAAACTAGGGCGAAGGAAGTCCGTCAGCAGCAACTATGGCCAACTCTTGGATTACTACTATCCGTCCGGTTTGGTGTGGTTTGTTTTGAAGTTCCGGCAAAGCTACAGGAGAGTCATCTGCACTAAACGCCGCTATAGTGATAGATTAGAAGGAAGGCAACTAATCAACATCATCCATGGCTGAAAGGGCAAGCATATTCGCTGGCGGTATTCGATCCCGCAACCCTCAGATTGCGAGTCGAGCGCCCTAAACATCAGGCCATACCAAGCCCCTTTTCTTTCCGTATAGCAGGATGTGGCCGTCAGTTTTATAGCGCAACGACGGCCTCAAAGTGGGAAGGATGTTTTTGTGACAAAGGATCACGAACCACAAATCCTCGGTTTCGCAGTCAGAGCACGCTAACCATCTCTTAATGAGGGTCATATTTTGAACTTAGTGTGGCCTGTGGCATTTACAGACTTTTCCTCTTCTCAGATGTTGTGTTCCACAAAACATTTCAACTCATAGTTATACGGTAATATTTCACTGCGTTATTTACTTTCCCGCCTATCTCGTTAATGTCACACACCATAACTTCATCAGTTTCTTTGCTGACGCCAGCAGCTGATCCAATCTTTAGAGCTATACCAATTTTATTTTCCATTTACTATCACTTTTATCTTTTTCTGTGATTATCAATGCATTAAACTCCAAATTCAGTTCATACCGTCATACATTTCAATTGAAATGTCAAAAGAATCTTAGCCATCGTGATAGCGTAGCACATAAAGATGAATCGCAATTAGGATCAAAAATGTTATTTTGTTGCTAAAGAAAAATATTTTTCTCAGATTTTTCTCAAATTATATCACCTATACATGTGGAGTATCATAAACAATCTTCCTTAGATATTCCTAATAATCAGTATTCGAGAATTCAGAAAACTACTCCTCAAACTTCTGAATTTACAAGAACTACATAATAAAATGCTTAATTGTTAACGTTTCTCTCTTTGTCCTGATTTACATATAAATTGAAAACAATAGAAATAACTTGCATTCTAAGTGATAAAATCGTGTAAACCTGCTCAGACAGAATGTTTTATAGAAAAATAAGATGGTATTCTTAATAGCCGCGGCTGTAATTAGATCTCAAATCGATCAAGAGATGGAGCTATGAGCTAAAGGTTTGTACTTGAAAAAAAACTCGGAACCATTCTGTGAGCCGTTATGCCGCGGCTAAAAAAATACTATTTCCACGCAAACGCAAGCAAGGATCTAGTTGGAGATACTTTTTTGTGACTTAAAATGTTAAAACTTTAATTATTTGTTAATGTATCATCGATGATGTACGATCAATAGAATTATTTCCGTTTCGGGTGTAAACAGGGTTTGGTAGATGATTAGTGTTAAAACATTTTTCTGATACAAAAATATAAGACAATTCGTGATTGAAAATTAAAATGCATTATGTCATTAAAGTCTTGCGAAACATCACTTTTTAAACTAACTCTATATATAATAATATAAATTTTAAGAGCTACAAAATGAGATTACATTAGCTGGTACATTGTTCAGAGTTACCTTACACTAAGTTATCTGATCACAGAAATGTAACACAAGTAACCGGCACGTGTTTTCAGAGTTATATTTTCGCTAGTACATTGTTAAAAGTTACCTTACAATAAGTTCTCTGATCACAGAAATGTAACACAAGTAACCGGCACGTGTTTTCAGAGAAGATAACTTATTGTAAGGTAACTCTTAACAATGTACTAGCTAAAATGTAGATCACAGAAATGTAACACAAGTAACCGGCACGTGTTTTCAGAGTTATATTTTCGCTAGTACATTGTTAAGAGTTACCTTACAATAAGTTATCTGATCAGAGAAATGTAACACAAGTAACCGGCACGTGTTTTCAGAGTTACATTTTAGCTAGTACATTGTTGAGAATTATCTTACAATAAGTTATCTGATCACAGAAATGTAACACAAGTAACCGGCACGTGTTTTCAGAACTTTTCTCTTGGAAACTAATATAAAGTACTAAGCGATAGAGTTTGAGAATGCAATTTTAGATAAAAGTCGAAAATTTTCTAGATATTACTCGAGAGAGTCTATGATAAATAAGCTAAAACCCAAGTTCGTTGAATGAATAATGCTTGTTCATGCAACCATGTGAGTGTTTTCTAATGACTTATGTTAAATGACATTCTGAAAGTTCCCATTTTTTCCATCGTGACTTAATAATAAAAACACTAGGTAAACCAAAGATGTTTTTAAGTTTCTTGTAAAATTAAGCCTTTTCGTAATGTCGATGATATGGAAGAGAAATTGTAGTTTTACTGAAAAACTTGTTAGTACCTGTGAAACATAAGGAATAAGTAAAAAATTAGATATTAAAATAGTATATATAGGTAAATGCCTTTACTTTCTGTACATATTTTTTAGTATTAGATTAAAATAACATCTTTTAAACTGATTGATTTGAAGTGTATTTTATAACAAACTGAAAAATGAAGCAGGTTATAAAATGATTTTCTTACTAAACAGCATCAGCATAACTTACTTAAATAACAGCAAAATAGGTACATGCAAATGTCACCTCTACATAAGTCATAGGATATTCTGAAAACCGCTGATAGTTTCATAAGATCTGAAAGGCGAAAATAGATCATAATACACCATTCTTATAGAACAATTGAACACTTGAGTATTTTGTGGTGTATAGTTCTTTTCAAGATTTTAACTGAAAACTAGAGGTTAAAGTTAAGAATAAGGTGTTTCAGGTCGATGCAAATATTTCTGTAGTTAAATATATTAACGCAATAAGAAGTTTGTTTTTCTTCCAGTTCACATACGATCATAAAGTGTATCCCCAGCATGTCGCAAAGATGGGGGCCTGAAATTATAATATGACGAGTAGTTAAAAGATAAAACATAGTTATTGAATGAAATATTGAATTTACAGTAAGTGTTCCCAGTGAGTCAGTGATAAGTTTACTGACTTGCGCTGCCAAAATCCAGAGTTAGATTCCCTTCGGTAGAAAGAGCGACGCAGCAGTTATAACTTTTTGAAAACAACAAACATATAGACTGTTCAAAGACATACATTTTTACTTGCATAAACAAAATATGCTGATTATTTTGTTTTATTCCGATAGTACCAGCTTCTGAAGGTAGCGTATTGGTGAAGGGAACTAACTCCATGGTGTTTTGGAGTTGATGCTTTGGTTATCTAAAAGAATATCTAGGGTGTATACCTGAACACAATTGCCTATCATATTCAGCCATTCCGCTGCATTTCCGCCCTAGTGGACAAGTGCTTTCCCAAGAAGATAATGTAACAATGTACCGCATTGGCTATATTTCCGTATTGTCAGAAACGAGTTCGAAGAGCAACACACCAGCACATTCATCGAACCTCAATCCGACTGAACATTTTTGAGACTCATTTAAACAACTATTCACCACCATATTAATTTACTAGCATCTACGATCCAGTTAAAGACCATCCGAAAGGGGGCTATATTCGAACAATACAACTTCTGACACCTCGTGCCCTCCCCCAGTGGCAAAGCCTGCGAACTTACAACGCTAGAAACCGGGTTTCGATACCCGTGGTGGGCAGCGCACAGATAACCCATTGTGTAGATTTGTGCTTAATTCCAAAACAAACAAACAATGACATCTCGTGGTGTTTATGCCAAGCGGGAGTCCAGACTATTATCATGTTAATTAGAATATATCTATATATATATATTTTTTTTTCACTTTTAAAGCATAGATTCTCTCATAGCTTAAGAAAATGTATACCTAAGAAGTTTTCGTTTGTTTAAAGTGATATTCTTATCATATTGTAGTTTGTTTTCCTGACAATGTATTTACGTACAAACATGTGAATAGATATTATAATTATTTTTCAAAATTCAGAATCTTTTCATTTTTGTTCACGTAATTCATGGTGTTGGTAAAATAAAGCTTCAATTAACATAGATATGAATTTCAACGCAATATATTAAAAAATCTGTGAACCGTTTTTCTTTTCATTTTTGTTCACGTAATTCATGGTGTTGGTAAAATAAAGCTTCAATTAACATAGATATGAATTTCAACGCAATATATTAAAAAAAATCTAGTGAACCGTTTTTGCTAAAATTCATTGTAACTATTTATTGGCAAGTAAATGACATAAAGTATTCAATGTTTCTTTTCTATAATAAAATCATAAAAATGAGATCTAGATATAGCTTTGCAAGAAACTAAATCTTAATTATATTTTTATCATTTAGACTTAGATAAAAGAGCAACTTCTTTTTTTATGTGTCACTGAACACATTTTAGTTGCCCCCCCAGTGGCATAGCGGTATGTCTGCGG
>NW_013665801.1:279060-280331 GCF_000517525.1 Limulus polyphemus | reverse complement strand
GGTAAAAACACTTGCATTCGAGAAACCCATAGAAAATGTTTTATCATAAACAATTAAATACGTAGAAGATTTGTTAAATGTTTAGCAAGAGACAAGTGAGTTTCAAAATTAATAAAGTTACAAAATGTGGTGTTTAATCCTGTAATCGTTTACCTTCGAATAGTGATGGGGCAAGAAATTAAAACTTTAGAAATATGAAAAAAAACTTCACATGTATTTTAGCTTACTCATGCAACATGACACCATGTTAAATTAGAGTGCATTTAAAAAATACAAATATTTCAAACACTTGTCATTTGTTTCTCATGATAGCAGCCATTGATTTAGAAGGTACTGGAAGATATCCCCAGCTTTACTTCTGATATACTTCCCTTGTATTACAATAATTTTCTTGGATTTTGCTCATTTTTGTACACATTTGTGCGTGTTTTCAAGAGGAAAAAAAAAGACGGAGAAGTGTAGTCTCCTTAAAATTTCCTCCAAACTTTTTAAGGTAAAACGTTTCAAGTGCATTACAAAAGCTTCCAAAATAAATCCCATTATGGACTTAGAGTTCATTTTACTTGTAGACTTTCACGGGATCTGTCGGGTTTGGTTTTCACCAAGGCAGAACTAAGTATTCAATTTGGCGCTCAAAAAAAAAAAAGGTCAAATTGTACATCTACTAAATTTTGTATTTCCATCAATAAGCAACTATATATTGTACGTTTACCTAAAGGATTAGTATTAAGACTGGACCAAAGCACCTTAGTCTGTGGATCTATGTCTGGACAGAATTGTTTATGCCTAAAATGTCGTCAGTTTTCTCAGAAGATTGCTAAAGCTCCTGTACACACTGCAGTCTCTTTCTTTCGAGCTCGTTTACGCAATTCAGTAACGGAAATAAGCATGAAATGAGCTAACGTCAACGCAGGACCTTGTTAGGTCAGGAAATTAGTTTTGTAGAAGAAATTAAAAGAGTTTAGGCTTGAATAAGTGAAAGTGGTGAACATGAAAGCAGAGTATACTCTCCTCCTCCTCTCTTATTACGAAATAGCAATTCTAACACGCATATAAACACTGCTACATCCCTGTCCAGTGAATAACTTACACTCTCTCTAGATCTTCATAAAAGACGTTCTATTATAAATAGCTGAAAGAGAAAGAGCATGGTTGCTCTTCATATAAATATTTTAGCGTAGAGATATAAAACAAACTCTGCCATCCAGCACTTATTACACATGTATATTTTTCATGTTTTGAAATAAATAAATAAATACATTTTTATGCAT
>NW_013665801.1:264680-278289 GCF_000517525.1 Limulus polyphemus | reverse complement strand
TGACGTAAATATCTAAGTTTCGCATCTTAATATACTATGACATAATACTGAAAATTAAGTGTGCTTTTCTTTTAGAATTTGTTTTAGATAAATTGCTTAAAAGACGAAATGTTATAATCAAACTTGTTTGTTTGTTTTTTGAATTTCGTGCAAAGCTACACGAGGATTAGCCAATCATTACCGAACAACAACGATTCCAAACTGATTTTTTTTTACGTTTTTTCATTACCTTAATAAAACAGGGAACTAGTTTTGTACTGCTGTTTGTTTGTTTTTCGAATTTCGCGCAAAGCTACACGAGGGCTATCTGCGCTAGCCGTCCCTAATTTAGCAGTGTAAGACTAGAGAGAAGGCAGCTAGTCATCACCACCCACCGCCAACTCTTGGGCTACTCTTTTACCAACGAATAGTGGAATTGACCGTCACATTATAACGCCCCCACGGCTCAAAGGGCGAGCATATTTGGTGGGAGATTGCAAGTCGAGTGTCCTAACCACCTGGCCATGCCGGGCCACAGTTGTTTCAGTCGAGTTTTTTTTTTAGCAGGAGAACTTAAAGTGTTAATAGTTTGTTTTTTCGTTTTTTCTGCTTCCTTCATTATTTTCTCCTCATTTTTACGCCCCACAGTTTGGAAACCACTGATCAAGAGGAAATGTAAGACAAGAACTCCACTTCTACAAATGCTTTGCGTAATTTCTGTGATCGGTAAAGGTGGTCAAAATGTGATTTTGTTTTTCTTTCGGGTTCTCGAAAGAAGGCCCGGCATGGGCAGGTGGTTAGGGCGCTTGATTCAAAATCTGAAAGTCGCGGGTTCAAATACCCGTCCCACCAAACATGCTCACCCTTTCAGCCGTGAGGGCATTATAATGTGACGATCAATCCCACTATTCGTTAGTAAAAGAGTAGCCCAAAAGTAGCCTTCCCTCTATAGTCTTTCACTGCTACATTAGGGACGACTAGCGGAGATACCACTCGTGTAGCTTTTCGCAAAATTCAAAACAAATCAAACCAAAACTTACGAAAGGGAAAACAAACAAGAAAAGAAGTAAAAAAATAAATAAGTTATGTTTCATCTTTGGAAGCATTTTTAGTTGATCAACAGTCATTAATCAAATGTACAATACACTATTTTGGTTGCTTTAACAGACTCGAAACAGACATCAAACACAGAAACCTAATAAATTTCTCTTAATGCTATTTTTGTTACTTTTCACGGTCAAACTCATTCTAAACAAGTCACAGTGTTTATAGGGTTAATTTGTAGTTCTAGTCTACGTACGTAGATTAGAAGTCTTTTATAAGTTGTCCTATTTACCTCATTATCTGAAAAACGATGAACTCTTAAAACAATCTGTAATTATTCAACTGTAATCTTTCTACATGTTATAGTCATGTAAATTTCGAATATTCGCATATTGGGAAGATACAATCTACTTTGCTGTAATAATATAAAAAAGTTATACTATAGAATGTTTAACCACTGTTTTCTACTGTTCTGTAATGGTATAAAAACGGTATACTACAGAATGTTTAATCATTGTTTTCTTCTATGCTTCACTAGTATAAAAAAGGTATACCATAAAATGTTTAACCACTGTTTTCTACTGTTCTGTAATGGTATAAAAACGGTATACTATAGAATGTTTAACTACTGTTCTGTAATGGTATAAAAAAGGTATGCTATAGAATGTTTAATCATTGTTTTCTACTGTTCTGTAATGGTATAAAAAAAGTTATACTATAGAATGTTTAATCATTGTTTTCTACTGTTCTGTAATGGTATAAAAACGGTATACTATAGAATGTTTAACTACTGTTCTGTAATGGTATAAAAAAGGTATGCTATAGAATGTTTAACCACTGTTCTGTAATGGTATAAAAAAGGTATGCTATAGAATTTTTTACCACTGTTCTGTAATGGTATAAAACGGTATACCATAGAATGTTTGGTTGCAGTCATAGATTTGCTATTTCAGTAATCTTTGACAGTAAGACATGCGACGACAACTTTCGCCGCAACAACAGTTTTTTGTTGGTTTTTAAAATCGAAGTGTAAGAGGAAACTAAAAACCTTTTCTAACACTTTGTTATCAAATTGTAATCTATATCTTTTCAATTCCATTTCTTTCACAGGAAAATTGAATTAGTTAACTTGATCTATCAAACATGAATATATTTCTCAATTACTTCTTGGAAAATTATGTCACGGGAAAGAAAAATTGTCAAAAAACGAATCAGATTCATAATTTTCTCAATAAAATGTACATGATTAATTGTGTTTCTTGCAACATTCCAGCTCACATAGTTTATGGTGTGATATTAATATCAACTTCGTGCAAACAAATGAGTGCCCGAATGACAGAAATGGGATTACAACATTGTAAAGACTTGTATTTTTTGTAATTAAGCATAAAGCTACACAAAGGACTATCTATGCTCTGCCCACCACGGGTATCGAAACCAGGATTCTTGCGTTGTAGGTCCGCAGACATATCGCTGTGCCACTGGGTGCGGTTTTAATGCACTTTAAAAATAGCGTGACATTTCGACAGACATTATTGTTTCTGATCGTATTTTTCTGGTTTCTTTTTTTTTAGTATAAAATATATATATATTCATTTTTATACATGAACATGATTTGTTGTCCACTCCATTTAAGAAAAACGTTCACCCTATAAAGAAACAAGATGTAAGAAAAAACACTCACGTCTTTATAAATTTCACTAGTAAAATTTTCACACACTTTTTATCGCTTTTCTTTTCAAGAAGAGAGTGTATACTGGATCTGAATTTTTTTATGTCGATTTACACAAACATCAAACTTTCATAAAAAAAACAGACAAAATAACAGTGCTGCAGAATGTAAAGAGTGTAATTTTTCTTTTTAATACTTTACTTTTGTTAGCCAACAAGACGTCAGAAGTAATAAAATAAAGATTGCTATTCACCTGAACAAACAATTCATTATTAAAAAAAAAGACATAAAAACTTACAGTTACCAGCTACTTCTGGGAATAAAAACAACATAAAAAATCATTAAAGGAACAGATAAGAAACAATGACATCAATTTAATCTTAAGTGCTATTTATCTCTACTATTAACTTAAAAAACAAAACTCACATTATAGGAAAACTACACCATCTATCATATTAAAGTTTTATTAGCAACTTCACATGGACGGAACACAAAAGAAGTATGGTCACTCATTCGTACAATGTGGCGCGTGTATATACATATATCTTTATTCTGTAACAGACTTTTAATCTTATTATTTAAAGAAAGACTGGGGTACTAGGTAAGCCTCAATTTATAGAGCTAACGAGTTTATTTTTCTACCAGTGATAATTTGAGCGGATGTTTAGAATTATTAGTTTATACTTTCAGATGGCTCAGATGGGGTCTTACCCCTCTAAAAACCGGGTTTCGATGCTCGTGGTTGGAACAGCACAGATAGCCTAATGTGTAGCTTTATGTTTAACAGAAAACAAATAAACAAAATATAAAATAAGCACAAGCGAAGAGATCTTATTAAGCTTGATAAATATCTTATTAGATGACATTTGCAGAATATATGTTCTTGCTACTCTCTATGAAATGTTTATAATACTTTATTAAGAACGTCAATAATTTCTGTTCTCCATTGGCAAGAAAATATAAACGTCAACTTTCGCCAACCCCAAACATCATTTTTGAAACGCTTCAAATATCGAAACTCGAATACGTTTGACAGAAATTAATTCTTATAAATCGAAAGTCTTTCCCGCAACTGTTCAGCATTTCTGAACTCAAGAATATATAATGGAAAATACAATATATATATTAATAACAGTATTGATGCTGGCCAATAACAATGTTTGAGCCATAACAGTATTGATACCGATAACAAAGTCTGGGCGATAACAGTATTGATGCTAGCCGATAACAAAGAGTGAACGATAACAGTTTTGATGCTAGCCGATAACAAAGCGTGGACGATAACAGTTTTGATGCTGGCCGATAACAAAGAGTGAACGATAACAGTTTTGATGCTAGCCGATAACAAAGCGTGAACGATAACAGTATTGATACTAGCCGATAACATAAAGTGAACGACAACAGTATTGATACTAGCCGATAACATAGAGTGAACGACAACAGTATTGATATTAGCCAATAACATAGAGTGAACGATAATAGTATTGATGCAAGCCGATAACAGTATTGATATTAGCCGATAACAAAGAGTGAGCTATAACAGTATTGATGGTAACCGATAATAAAGAGTGAATGATAACAGTATTGATATTAGCCGATAACAAAGAGTGAGCTATAACAGTATTGATGGTAACCGATAATAAAGAGTGAATGATAACAGTATTGATGCCAGGCGATAACAAAGAGTGAGTGATAACAGTATTTATGCTAGCCGATAACAAAGTCTGAGTAATAACAGTATTGATTCTAGCCGATAACAGACTTTGAATGATAACAATAGTAATCCCAGCTAACAATAAATTCTAATATCGAAAGTCAATACACAAACGCCTGATCAAAATATAAATATCTTATTGAAAATACTTCCATAAAATAGCTGAAATACTTTAATCATTCTACGTTCCTGTGATAACATCATGCTATTTCCTGTTATTGTTGTTGTTGTTATTTTTATATCAACAATAGGAGAAAGTGCGGATAGCAAAAGCACTCTTTCTCTATATATTCTATAAAACAATATTTATTATTTTAAAATATACTGTATTTCAACGATAAAAAAATTTTCAAAATGTATGATGTCCCCATTTATTCTTGCTACAGGAGCCCCGCAGATAATAGATGTGAAGCAAGTTGCACGATTTTCTGAATTGATTAGGTGTGTGAAAGGTGTGTTCTATGTTCAAAAAGTTAGACATTTGCTATACCCAGTAAGTAAGGGGGTAAATAATAATACCCGTGGTTGTATTAGGTTGTCTCAAATAGATGCATAGTGAAAAAATAATTCAAATATAAGATAGGTTTATAATGTTTCATTTCTGACAAGACAAAACTACTACAATGAAATAATGTAAACCACTTTCTTGGCATATTTGTTTACAGATCAGGTATCTGATGATTCGTCATGTAGCCTGAAATGCAAATAATTCGTCAGCAATGAACAATTGGTATTGGTAATTTTATATTTTAACAGTATCTGGCATTTCACCTCATTATGGCTTACATTCACCACGCAGAGCAAGGTCCGTCCTGATCCACGACTCTGTAAGAGGTTTTTCAGAGCATCTTTAGCGTCTGGAGTAAACTTGACAAGATGAGACACATTTATGGAGAGTATTGAAGTGTAATCTGCTTCTTACCATCTGTACATTAGCATGGCGACCATTTGTAACTGCGAAAATCTGATTTAGTATTGTAGCAGGAATCCTGTGATTACGCGAGCCAAATTCGACAGATAATAGTCGTCTACCTGTGTTGTGCATTATGGTCTGGCCTGTTTAGGTTTTAGTGTTAGCGTAGCATCGATATGGAAGCAGTTCCACATTATCCTAACCACGCTTAGAGACACTTGCTACAGCCTGTTGTCATTGGCAAGCTTCCATTATTCAAATGAGTCTCCAAATGAATGGGCCCAGCATGGCCAGGTGGTTAAGGTACTCGACTCGCACCAAACATGCTCGCCCTTACAGCCGTGTGGGCGTTATAATGTGACGGTCAATCCCACTATTCGTTGGTAAAAGAGTAGCCCAAGAGATGGCGGTGGGTGGTGATGACTAGCTGCCTTCCCTCTAGTCTTACACTGCTAAATTATGGACGGCTAGCGCAGATAGCCCTCGTGTAGCTTTGCGCGAAATTCAAAAACAAACAAACAAAACAAACCAAATGAATGAAATATTCGAATATCTATTTTGAGCCATGGTTCCTAAGCAGCTTAGAGCATTTGAAACTTTGTGACCACTGCATATAAAGAATAGATTGAATAGCCAGTCATTTGCGTTTCATATCGCTCAATAAATCTTTACACGCAAGATTTGCATAACAACTAACTAAAAAGGAGGAATAAGTGACATTAGTTTGTAACAGTGGTTTTGAATAATCATAACTATAATACTGATAATTCCGATATTTTGTGCACAGTATAAAAGATAAAGCATTATATGTATTATATATCGTTGTAAAGCTTCTGATAAATAATTTCCTGAAGCGTTAAAAAAACGCTTCTACAGTGCTATTACGCGTAAGCAAAATGCTTAGAGAATACAAATCTGAAACACGCAGAAAGGAAACTGTTGGCAAACGAAACCATAAGAAGAGAATAATGAGTGAATATATATTAAAGATGTAATGGAAAACCTAAACTGCCTTTTTATTAGAAACCAGAACGAGCTGGAGAAATACTGTACGTACACAACAGTAGTATAACCTCACTGCATTTTTTTTTCCAGATCACAAGGGAACAGATTTCAAGCATACTTAGGATTAGATCCAGGTATTAAGAAATTTTTCTTCCTTTCTTTGTAATTAAGCACAAAGCTACACAATGGGCTATCTGTGCTCTGCCCACCACGGGTATCGAAACCCGGATTCTAGCGTTGAAAGTCCGCAGACATACCGCTGTGCCACTGGGGGGCCTTATTATTAAGAAATAGAGACTATATATATATATATGTGGGTGTTATTTAATTTAACCAGGCTATTCAAGCTTGAGCAGTCGTTCTTATTATGCTGTATTCTCCTATATTTTGTTCACAAATTACCTATATTTTTTTAAATGCATTGACAAATACATTTCAGATATTATTTATTGATCTTCGCTATTATAAACTTCATTCTATGATGATTTGAGTCCTAAAACACTTCATTCTATGATGATTTGAGTCCTGAAACATTTCATTCTATGATGATTTGAGTCCTGAAACACTTCATTCTATGATGACTTGAGTCCTGAAACCCTTCATTCTATGATGATTTGAGTCCTGAAGCATTTCATTCTATGATGATTTGAGTCCTGAAACATTTCATTCTATGATGATTTGAGTCCTGAAACATTTCATTCTATGATGATTTGAGTCCTAAAACACTTCATTCTATGATGATTTGAGTCTTGAAACACTTCATTCTATGATGATTTGAGTCCTAAAACACTTCATTCTATGATGATTTGAGTCCTAAAACACTTCATTCTATGATGACTTGAGTCCTGAAACACGGACTTACTAGCTTATGAAAATTACAGTCTGGTCTGCAAAAAAAAAAATTCCTGGATTCTAATAATAAGCAATCATGTGAAGGAAGAGTATGTTATTTTTATTATATTAATTGTTGTTATTAATAGAAACGCCGCTCTACGGGCGGCTGCTTGTGCTAGTTGTTTATAATCTTAGTATCCATACCTTATTGAAAAAAATTGAGAAAAAGTGAATATTTTCTAAAAAAAGGATTTCGTGGGAAGTACTGCACAGAAAAAGTGTTCAGGGTGTGCTGATATAAACTGTAATGTAATTATATATATAAATTAAGTGGTACCCTTTATTTTTTAAGAACGCCATTTTTTAGTACTGTTTTTACAAATTACACCAATAAAGATATAACCAAACCCTCATGGCCCGGTATGGCCAGGTTGTTAGAGCGCTTGACTCGCGGGTTCGAATCCCCGTCCCACCAAACATGTTCGCCCTTTCAACCGTGGGGGGCGTTATAATGTGGCGGTCAATCCCACTATTCGTTAGTAAAAAGTGTAGCCCAAGAGTTGGCGGTGGGTGGTGATGACTAGCTGCCTTCCCTTTATCCTTTCACTGCTAAATTAGGGGCGGCTAGTGCAGATAGCCCTCGTGTAGCTTTGCGCGAAAGTCAAACTCTCACGAACAGTCTTAGTGAAAGTCGTGTTCTTGTTGTGAGGAGAGTACTTTAAAATTGTGTTCTGTGATAAAGAAATGGTTGTTGCACATACCGTAGATATTTTTATGTCTAAATCTTGAATATCTAAAGTGGGAAATTATTTTATGGTTAGTTGGTTTTTATTGCCAATCAATAGATGGCGCCACAATGTAATTTTTATTTTGGCCATATACATAGATATATATATATATATATACACTTTACGTCCATTATAGCAAGATTATTAACATTCTGTGAAAACAATTAGAGAAAATCAAGCCCAGAAAAATTACAAATCATGTGAAACATATGCCACATTTTTTTTTTAAGTTTCGTGTACATTTAGGACTTTACTTGAAAAAATATTTCAAAAAGTAATTCTAATTTAGACAATAGCAGATAGAGTAATTACTATTCCTCAATAATTAAAAGAAAAGACCAATTACAACAAAGTAGGCAAAAATAAACAAAGATACAACCTGAGTTTAAGAGAAAACATAATTAAGCAACTGATATTTTATTTGTTTCTAGAATTACTGTGATTCTATCTAGTGTTTATTTTGATTTTTTGTTATTACATCGATTTTTTATGTCACTATATTTATCGTATTTTATTTTTCTTGGAATATTTAATATGCTTTTCTTCTGTTAGCATATCTGCTATATATTTTCTATAAATACACATGCCCTTATCTAGAAGCTCATAGGTTAAGGGCTTACAACGCTAAAACTCGGGTGTCGATACTCGAAGTTAGTACAATCCAGATAACCAGTTGTATAGCTTTATGCTTGTTGTCTTTATATCTACTCTATTGTGCTGTTAATATATCTATTGTATTTTTTATTATTGTATCTACTGTATTTTTTATTATTGTATCTACTGTATTTTTATTATTGTATCTACTGTATTGTGCTGTTATTATATCTACTGAACATTTTGTTATTGTATCTACTGTATTGTGCTGTTACTATATCTACTGAACTTTTTGTTATGATATCTACTGTATTGTGCTGTTATTATATCTACTGAACATTTTGTTATTGTATCTACTGTATTGTGCTGTTACTATATCTACTGAACTTTTTGTTATGATATCTACTGTATTGTGCTGTTATTATATCTACTGAACTTTTTGTTATTGTATCTACTGTATTGTGCTGTTATTATATCTACTGAACTTTCTGTTATTGTATCTACTGTATTATTCTGTTATTATATCTACTGAACTTTTTGTTATTGTATCCACTGTATTGTGCTGTTACTATATCTACTGAACTTTTTGTTATTATATCTACTGTATTGTGCTGTTAATATATCTATTGTATTTTTATTATTGTATCTACTGTATTGTTCTGTTATCATATCTACTGTATTGTGCTGTTATTATATCTTCTGAACTTTCTGTTATTGTATCTACTGTGTTGTTCTGTTATTATATCTACTGTATTGTGCTGTTATTATATCTACTGAACTTTCTGTTATTGTATCTACTGTATTGTGCTGTTATTATATCTACTGAACTTTCTGTTATTGTATCTACTATATTGTGCTGTTATTATATCTACTGTATTGTGCTGTTATTATATCTACTGAACTTTTTGTTATTGTGTCTACTGTATTGTGCTGTTATTATATATACTGTTTGCTTGTTTGAAGTTAAGCACAAAACTACACAATGGGTTATCTATGCTGTGTCCACCACAGGTATAAAAACCCGTTTTCTCGCGTTGTAACTGCGCAGACATACCGCTGTGCCACTTGAAGGCTATATGTACTGTATATTTTATTGTTATTAAATCTACTGTAATTTGCTGTTATTGTATCTACTATATTTTTTCAACTACACTTACTATATTTTGCTCTTATTATATCTACTGTATTTAGCTCTTATTGTGTCTGTTGTATTCGCTGTTATCCTATCTAACGTATTGCACTGTTATATCTAAGCATTTTCTTATTATCGTATCTCCTGTATTTTGCTCTTATAATATGTACTATATTTTTATAACTACACCTACTATATTTTGCTCTTACAATATCTACTATAAATACGCCTACTACATTTTTCTCTTACAATAGCTATTACATTTTCTTATAACTACGCTTATTATATCTTTCTGTTATCATATTTGCTATATTTTACTGTTATTATATCTAGTGTACTTTTTCTATTACTATATCTATTCTAATCAACCACTCTTCAACTAAAAAATAAGTCTCTAGATTCGGTCTTATTAATATATATCATCTAATCTATTCTATAAAACAACCTTGAGTAAGAGTGTGTTGTGGATGTATTAGTCTTTAGTATGAATTACGGGACAGAAGGAAGGCAGCCAGTCAGCAGCGCCAACCATCGAAGCTAATAGATTGACAACCATTCTTATGACGCACCCAAATATATATAGGATTCCAACCATGCTTGTCAACTCCGAAATACAAAACTCTACCTATTGAGTACTACCCCACCGATCAACAAGGACAGAATAATTTGAAAAATTGAGCCCATATTCGGTAACTTAATAATAAATTAAACAGTGGCTGTCTGAACGCAATAATGCCAAAAAAATATGTAAGTTCCCTTTCACTTTAAACATACATTTATATGTATCTTTTGTTCTGGTGAATATGTTTAGTAGAGAACTACTTCCTAGCTGAATGTATTCCTTAGCCTTAGCTATTAACAATTCACTTGTAATAACTTATTTTTTCCTGTTGAACTACATTATGCTATGTATATTTACAAAGGTTTAAATGTAAATGCTCGAATGTTTTCCAAAGGCCAATGTAGAAACAAGCCATAGCACCTCAGCCAACATAATTAACACCTATCTATATACGGATCACTTCGAAATCCAGACCATTCTGTATTTTAATGTCACCTTGGTGAAGAACTGTGCTACAACCGTTTCTGGGCTAATGTATTCGTATAGCGAAATTATCAATTGGTTTGGTCTGTTTTGAATTTCGCGCAAAACTACACGAGAGCTATCTGCGCTAGCCGTCCGTAATTTAGCAGTGAAAGACTAGAGGGAAGGCAGTTAGTCATTGCCACCAACCGCCACCTCTCGGGCTACTCTTTTACCAATGAATAGTGGGATTGACCGTCACGTTATAACGCCCCCACGGCTGAAAGGGTTAGCATGTTTGGTGGGACGGAGATTCGAATCCGCGACACTCAGATTGCGAGTCAAACGCCCTAACCACCTGGCCATGCCCGGCCCTTTCATTATCAACTGATGTAGACCAAAGAACATGATATTCAGAGCAAGCAACCATTCAGTGTTCTTAATTGCGTTTAGGACAGAAAAGGCTTCATAATCCACACCCTACTCCAAGGCTGAGCATCGTCCTCATCGTCAAAGTTAAAGCTGTGGTGAGAAAAGGTAACGTTTTGAGTTGTCATCACTATCTAAGTTTAAAGAATGAAAATTTGCTGATGGGTTTTTTTTTTTTAGTTGTAAGTATATTTTACAAAGGGCTTAATTTTTATTTATTTTTTTGGAAATAAAGACGTAAACCTATATGTTCTATGATTTCATGTTTGAGAATAACACATTACACCAAAGCATGCGTGACACGATGTTTCCCGTTAGAATTATGCTTGACTCTATCAAATGCTCTTTTAATTGTTATTGAAATCAAGGTAATCTGACTAATATGTTGCACGCGTACAGCAAACAATATACCAACAGTCTGGAGGCGTAAGTTACACAGTTACAGTAGACAACACACTAACAGTCTAGAATGTTCGTCAAGTTTAACGAGGAAACTTATCGTGAGATAGAGAACGTTACTGAGTGATGGTTGTTGTGAGTTATATTATCAACAGTATCTTCAGTCGTTTATCTTATATTGTTATGTTATGTACATTATTATGTAGTAATAACTGGAGTTGAAACTTATAAATGATACAACATAACTGAAATCATTCAGATTTGTTTAGCACAAATTTAGTGACGTACGCTAATGATGTATTTTTAAAACCCGTATGAAATTTAGTAGGTGTTTTTAGGTTTTAAAATAGAATATTGCTGTAACATCGAATTTTGTTCATAAAGTTAACATGTTTTTCTTGTTTACAAGATTGTATTGGTTCCATTATCCTTATACAAGGTAACTTGGTACTCGCGGGAACGACTTTTCGAGTGTGAAAACGACAAGTATCTTAAGCCTATGGCAGTTATCTCAGATGAGTGTGATTGTCCGTTAAAGTTATTTCTAAACGTAAGCATGACTGACGTAACTCTAAGAGAAAATTCGTTGATTAACATGCTATTCGTTCGTTTGTTTTGGATAACTGTACAAAGCTAGACAAGGGATTTCTAAGTTAGCCGTCTCTAATTATAAACGATTAGAATAGAAAAAAAGCAATAACTCAAAAACTCAAAACCGCCAAGCGTTGGGTTACACAGGATACGAAGTTGTGGTAACAAAATCGAATTCTGAAGAGACAGACGTCATGTAGTATTTATTTCAGAAAGTGGTTTTGAACAGTGATTGAAAGCTATAAGATTCAAATGAACTTCAATAATACGTATAGTACTAATCTAAAAACCTTGTTGTTTACCTAAATCTCCTCACTAACGTTTGAAAATATATTTAAAATACACTTATAAATTTCTAGAGATAAACACTAATCACTGTCGTTGAAATTGGGTCTGATATGGGCTAGTGGAAAAGTGCAGGGCTGCCTATCGGAAGGTCAAACGTTCACGACGCGAGATGTCAGTGAACACCCTGGAAATATTCAGTTGTGAGAGCATTATTCGGTAAATGGTACCGTAAAATGGGATGATTAGGGTCAAAAATCTACGTCATCAACCTTTACAACTAATTTCATTGAACCGTTGGTTGGATTATCACCATTTTTGCATGATATTTCTTTCAGTGAAGTACAACAGTTCTTTCATAGGTGGTATAGTTTGCTTTTTTATCATATCTGATATCTATATTTCAAGTTCTTACCTCTTTACCTCCTTTTCAAAACCTTTGGTGTCTGGTAAATGTTTTCTATTCATTATTCTTAAATTTGTGGCATGAGACACGCTCATTTTGTAAATTTTTTGGTTGTCGCTATACACCCCAATTCTGGTGAAAATGCGACTACAGGTAATTCTAAATGTTCGTCAGGGATAATTGATACTTTTCATATCTTGGACTCCATGATGTTCCCATGAGATCCAGTTTAACCAAAAATAATGAATTACAATTGGACCGCCTATCTACCAATATTATTTGTCTTCAAGTCATAACTTGAGAATTTAAAACTATGTATGAGTCGTCGTTTGAAAAAAAATCTGTTCCTAATCACGCTAGAAACGCATGTCTTACTGACTGGTTGTTGTCTCTATGATCAGTAGTTTTAAATTAGCTGTGGCTATGGCCAACCTCCGGAGTACATGAAATGGCTGTTTAGATGTAGTTAAAAATATCTATCCTAATACCATGAGTTCAGATTATAATGACCTATGTATGAAACATCGACTAGAAGACTTATCGTATCTAAGACGCAGGAATCCACTCTTAATGGTCTTATCGACCCTGTTACCAGAACACCTGACGACGTCCCACCTTTTAGCTGATTAGCATTTAAATGCAAGTTACTATATTAGATACTATCATACAATAGTCATTGCATAGCATATGTTAGGCCGTCAGATTATCCAACAAGTTTGATGGCCCGGCATGGCCAGGTGGTTAGGGCGCTCGACTCGCAATCTGAGGGTCGCTGGTTCAAATCCCAGTAATACCAAATA
>NW_013665801.1:261754-264159 GCF_000517525.1 Limulus polyphemus | reverse complement strand
AAAACTATTTCCCTGTTTCATTAAAGTAATGAAAAACGTAAATAAAAATCAGTTTGGAATCGTTGTTGTTCGGTAATGATTGGCTCATCTTCGTGTAGCTTTGCACGAAATTCAAAAACAAACAAACAAGTTTGATTATAACATTTCGTCTTTTAAGCAATTTATCTAAAAACAAATTCTAAAAGAAAAGCACATTTAATTTCCAGTATTTTGTCATAGTATACTAAGATGCGAAACTTAGATATTCACGTCACAGCTGAAATTTCCGTTGTTGTTTTTATGCTCTTTGTATAAATATATTAAATTAAAGTTATATTTCAAATTGATACAAATGAGTTGATTTTTAAGATGCTTTTCCTTTAATATACATAAAATAATTTTCTTTATTATGCTCAGTCCCCAGAACCGCTTTTGTTTATTCATTTCTAGTTGACATGCCCGTTTAATGTACGGGGATGACATAGAGGCCCCTGGGTATGACAAAAGGGGTCAGGTCCGAACGCAGACCTCGTCTATGTTCTAATGGTACGTGCTGGATTTGATGGCAATCGGCCCAGCGGTTCCCCAGCTATAAGCGGAAACTTTTCTCAAATAATAGTTCAGATTAAAAACAAAACAAAAACATTATATGACATGTCATTTCCCTGATCCATACATTATATATGATAAACTGCACCACATAGGTTTAATAAATTAGAATTAGAACATTGAGGAACCCACATGAAGTAAATATATGGTAGAGACGACTGGTATGTGGTATTAACAACTTTAGTTTAAAACACTAAACAAATAACAACGTTTCGACCTCCTTAGATCTTCATCGGGTTAAATGTTTTAACAAAGTTTTTAATACTCATACCAACCATCTCTATTATACACACACATACACACAGTAAAGACAAATAAGGTGTTACTTTTACTTTAGCGCATTCGTCATGTTCAATATCATTTTATACACCTCTGCTGTAACATGTCACGTTGTGGAGTATTTTGCATGTATCTGAATGATAGTGCTGTTATAAAAGATACTTCGAAATCCTGAGGACTAAAATATAAACAACAGCGTTTATTATATGTGAGCTTCAGCGATTGACAAGATTATCCAATAAAACCGAAACTTAATAATAAGTTGAAGATTATCCTGTAAAACCAACATCAGTAATAAGTTAAAGATTATCCAGTAAAATCGAAAACAATAATAAGTTGAAGATTATCCAGTAAAACCAAAACCAATAATAAGTTGAAGATTATCCAGTAAAACCGAAAACAATAATAAGTTGAAGATTATCCAGTAAAACCGAAACCAATAATAAGTTGAAGATTATCCAGGAAAACCGAAAACAATAATAAGTTGAAGATTATCCAGGAAAACTAATACATTTTTTAAAAAAAAAACTAACGTCGAAGCTACGAACATCCACTAACAATGATTAAAAAAATCTACAAGCGCTACTTAATGTGCTGTGAGAAGCCAATCTTCAAGCGTTTTCTTATATTCTAGATGATTAAATGAAACAGCAGAATATTTCATTTTCCTTGCTTTTCTTATAATGATCATGTATTTCTCAAGCTTCATTCCACCGATTTCTATACTCCGAGTTGTGATATTATTCTTACCAAAGATTAAGGATGAAGCAGGTGTTTTAGCTGTATTCTAGTTTTATAAAAGAAACAACCTGTGATGCTACAAAACCAGTGTAATATAGAACATTTTGGAAAAAAGAGTAAGGAATGACGTTTTGTTGCATAGATACGTGTGTGTGTGTGTGTGTGTGTAAAATAATAACTCAGCTCTTTATTGCTTTTCAAACTGAACACTGCGAAAACGTCCATTGTTAAATAAACGTTGAAATAAATGAAAATTATAAATATAAAATACTGAAATTACTTCCTGTGTATTTTGTGCCATACATTCACTTCCTTCTAATAAGGTAAAGTCTAAACACAAATCTTGCACTTTAAGCAAACTTTACCAAGCTTATAATAATGAGGTCTAAAATACACGGAAGGAAATTCTTTCTAAAGTGTGTTTTTTTTTTCTCGATAACTAAACAACATGTCATAGCAAAGCTTATTTAATTTTTTGTCGGCAAATATATGCTTAACTTCAGAAAATACATTTTGCATAAATAAAAAAAAAGGATCAAGTATATTCTTAAGAAGCGGAAATTAAACTGAGGTAAAATGAAGAAAAGATTCGTTCAAATTTTTGGGAGACGGAACTACTCCTTATTGGTCTAATCTCTCGTGCCATTTCTAAGTCGATAATCCTTACTGATTGTTCAGTAAACTTAACGATAGGTTTTTATGTTGTAGTCAAGTTTCATTATGAGGATCAAGACAACAATTTATCTAAAACCGTACGAGACATGAAGAAGCTAAGAAAACAAGTACACTACTAAACT
>NW_013665801.1:256186-260754 GCF_000517525.1 Limulus polyphemus | reverse complement strand
CTCGACTAACTAAACAACATGTCATAGCAAAGCTTATTTAATTTTTGTCGGCAAATATATGCTTAACTTCAGAAAATACATTTTGCATAAAATTAAAAAAAGGATCAAGTATATTCTTAAGAAGCGGAAATTAAACTGAGGTAAAATGAAGAAAAGATTCGTTCAAATTTTTGGGAGCCGGAACTACTCCTTATTGGTCTAATCTCTCGTGCCATTTCTAAGTCGATAATCCTTACTGATTGTTCACTAAACTTAACGATAGGTTTTTATGTTGTAGTCAAGTTTCATTATGAGGATCAAGACAACAATTTATCTAAAACCGTACGAGACATGAAGAAGCTAAGAAAACAAGTACACTACTAAACTGATGCTTTGATACTTAAATATATTCTCGATAAGTTTCATGTGTTTTCAAATTTAAAAAAAACAGCATTCGGAATAGAAAATAAACTATTTTTTATGATGTTGTGTCAAAAGACAATAGTATGAGATAGAGGAGTTTGTATCATAAGTTGTTGATGTCTTAAAACTATATAGTGATGTTGTGTCAAAAGATAATAGTATGAGATAGAGGAGTTTGTATCATAAGTTGTTGATGTCTTAAATCTATATGATGTTGTGTCAAAGTTAATAGTTTGAGAACGAGGAGTTTGCATCGTAAGTTGTTGATGTCTTAAAACTATATGGTGATGCTTTGTCAAAAGATAATAGCTTTTCATTACTGGCAGCCACTTTACGTTATTCTAGTTTTAAGACATCAACAACTTATGATACAAACTCCTCTATCTCATACTATTATCTTATTTTGACACAACATCACTATATAGTTTTAAGACATCAACAACTTATGATACAAACTCCTCTATATCATACTATTATCTTTTGACACAACATCACTATATAGTTTTAAGACATCAACAACTTATGATGCAAACTTCTCTATCTCAAACTATCTTCGCCATTTTTTTCATGTTTCTAACATTCTTCTTCTTTGATCAAGACTGTAGCTTATAAGTATTAACAGTATGATCTTACTATAAATGCAAGGAAATGTCCTACATGCAGTTTGATAATACAAAGTCACTAACATTGCTGTGTTGATTGCATTAACATTAGGTTCCTTAATTCGATCACGGGCTTTATACTGTAAAATCTTCATGAATCTAAGAATAACCTTTTAAAATCGTAGATGCGACTATTTTTAGTCTCTAAAACTTTTGTAAAGCGAATTAAATATGAAGTGTTTACTTTTGAAGATTTTGTTTTTAATTATGCACAAAGCTACACAAAGGCTATCTGTGCTCTGCCCACCACGGGTATCGAAACTCGGTTTCTAGCGTTGTAAGTCCGCAGACATGCCGCTGTGCCACTGGAGGGTTTGAAGATTTTACGAGATTTCGTGTAAAACTAAGGAACACGCATGTAAGAATAGTATTTTATTATATAAAACAAAGCCCAGCCTGAAGGTTAAAAAATAGCCGTGGATTTCTACATATTCTTAGAATACGGAACAACTCAACATGCAAAAAACTCGATGAAACCTAAAAATAATGATATTAAAATCTAATGCACTGTTCTTCCTAGAAAAATGTTACCTTCACTACAGCTCTTGCACTGAAGTGTAAAAATTCATTTATTTCAAAAATAAATATGCAGTAGTTTTGTTTTTCTAGTTAATTTGTAATTACTAATTAATCTGTTTAAAAAGCTGACATATCAGCCGATTGGTTATCTTTTCCGGCTGTAACTAGTGGATTGAAAGATCCAGTGCCTATTTTTCTCTACTTACTAGATGGATTATATATATATATAAAGGACATAGCTACCGTTAGACTCGTAAAACATAAGATTAATGATACACAAGAATGCCGGTGAATGTAACAAAATCGTATAGGATAAAAGATATTGGAAAAATGTCATCAAGTGCCCACGTGTAAAAAACAACAAATGAAATGATATCGTTAAAGCCATCAATGACAAAAACTCATTCAGGCTTTGAATAATGTGGTCAATAGATAGTGAATAATTGAAATAGTGAATCTCTTACTATTTACCTCTACTCTGTCTTTCCAAAATTAATCGTTCTTATAGGATAAAATACTTTTCCCTGTGTATTTACATACAAACACTCAAGTTTCTTCCAACGACTATTATAGTTCTTTGTTCTTAATTACTACAATAGTAAGCTTAGACACCGAAATGTCTTTTCACAATATAAATTTCCACAACCTAGGGTTCATTGTAATGGTAGTTGTATGTAAGAAGCCTCTTCATTTCTTATAGAAAGATTCAAAACTTTCAGGGTATTTAACGCGGTCTCGAAAAACGCGTAATAAGCTATTCACTTTCAAGCGTTTTTAAATAACACGAATAACCTACAATTATATCTACGGTCTGATAAATTCTGAAAATACAAATAAACCGGTGTACAGAAAAAAAAACTTTAGGAGAGGGCGAACTTTTGGACAAATAACAGAAAATAATATAAACAGAAGATTTAATATTTGGAAAAGTTTCACAGCCTGCTTAATTAATCACGCGCATATAGTATGTCATTATAACTTCGGATGGTCATTCTTCTCTCCAAATCTATAAAACCACTTTTTATAAAATAATGGGGGATGAATAAGACAGTAATTTAGACTACCTACTCACCTCTGGCATGTTTGGATACATCATCCAAAAACTCATGGTGGGAAACATCGGGTAAGGTTTCGTCGAAGTCCCGTTCGTGATAATCCTTCTTATCCAGAGCGTGAGAAACGGCGCCCAGGGTAAAGGCGCAGTTTGATTTACCACGAGATCGATCCACGTAATTATGATAGAGAAATGCCACTATTCGCCAACTAAAGTTTAGCAACATCCTCTGAAAAATTTGTCCGATTTGAGAGTAAGAGCCATTCATTCGGGTCAGTAGCGAATAAAACTTAGCTTTATAGTCAAAGGAGTCGATCTGTCCACCGGCCGATATTACCGGGATCTCCCACACGGTGGTGTAACGCGCGACGGGCGCTAGGGCATAAGGACAGAGCGGGCCCAAGAAAACATCAACCATCCTGTTGTAATACATGTCAAATGCGGCCAAAGGACCATACGTGGAGGAGCATTTTGTGTTTCGGGAATAAACCTTGATGACACGACCCCCTAAAATACCCTGGTCCTCAACGGTTTTCGCAGCATACAGGATAGAAGGAAGGACCTTGTGAAGAGAGTATGGCAGGCTGTTGTTTTGTGGAGCAAGCACTACTAGGTTGAGAGGTCGGTCACGGTCAGTTTTTTGTCCTGATTGATCATTATATTGAGTGGGTAACATAACGTGCTTTCCAGGGTTAGTCGAAATTTCTCTGATCTTTTCACCACCAATGTTTATAACTGCTACTATAAGAAACAAAGCTACGCACAGCATCAACAACTTAGACATTTTTATTCTATTCGGTTGCCATAAAACCACAACTTTTTAAGCAGTCAACAGCTTCCCTAAACAAAGGCGCGAAACTTCCTATTCGCTGGTCTAACTTTAATATCAAACTAAGGTGTTATTATTTTCATGCTCTGCCAAATAAGTTTAAAAGTTAAATCTATATTTTCTTGCAGGTAAGAAAAAAAGTATTTATTAGATGAAAGTTTAAAATTTTAGTATAGCTGAAGCTCTGCTTCGATTTATTCTTTAGAATACAAATATATATAGTCATGTATTGCAGATTAAGTACCGTTTCATGTATATAGTCATGTATTGCAGATTAACTACCGTTTCAGCAAAGGAAGTAGTTGTCAGTCTCCCACCGTCAGGTAAAGTATGTTGGGCTATCTCCTCTCTCAAATGAGATTACACTTTCTTCGTAGGATTAAAGCCATATAAACAGCGTGGACTTCTTGCAGTGTTTTTATCAGTTTACGCTGGCTTTCAAACGTGGCGCCCTCACGTGGCGTATAGCGAATCAGCTCGTGAAAAGATCAAATCGATCCAGTAACTACATTATCCCATACTCGTGTCAAAGATTAAGCGTAAAGACAAGGTATTATCACGAAAATCGTTATTCCATGGTTAGCATATACGGATATTAATTTTTTTTGGTCTATAAAAACCAGAAATATTGTGACTGTAGCTTTTAATATTTTATAAACTTTATCATGTTATCATGTTTTGTTCTATCGAACATATAGTTAGATTAATACAATTACATATAAATTATTTAAAAAATATATTGTTAGGACAACGACATTTTTAACAAATACAACTACGCCTTCAACCACTGTGAAGTCATACTCTGCTGACCATGTTGTTTTTTTCAGTTGTCTTGTTAGTTTCTATCCTTAAAGCCTAAACTATTTAGTTAATTGTGTTGTTTTCAAACACTTTATTCTCTAATTATTTAATTTCTATTTCATCAAATTAGATAATCCGTCGTTTTTCAAGTAGTTTTTAGGTCGCATGGAAAATTAATTCACCATTAACCATTTTCGATTGTTTGTTTGTTTTTGAATTTCGCGCAAAGCTACACGAGGGCTATCTGGGCTAGCCGTCCCTAATTTAGCAGTGTAAGACTAGAGGGAAGGCAGCTAGTCAT
>NW_013665801.1:241807-255186 GCF_000517525.1 Limulus polyphemus | reverse complement strand
AGACGGGGATTCGAACCCGCGACCCTCTGATTTTGAGTCGAACGCCCTAACCACATGGACATGCCAGGCCAACCATTTTCGAAAAAAAAATTATCAGTTATGCCGCAAACCGTCTCTGATATTGTATAAGGAAGTCAGATGATGAATATTTGAATGACATAAATCCAGCGCATACGTGTAATTCTAAAGATGAACAGTTCATACAATTGTCATATTTTATTGAATTGTTTATTTATAACGATATTAATTTAATATAATGTTTTACGAGACATATAAAATGACAGCACTTAGAGCAGAGATATCAATGAATTAGATTCATATGACTAACGTGTGGCAACCCTATTTATAACCAAACGAAAATTAAGAATATGTTTGTCCAAAAAAAAATTGCGTGCATTTTGCTAACTAAATCTATGACAAAAGAATACAAAAAGTTGTAAAACCGAAGAATTATTTATGTTAGTATATATTTACACGTAAATGTTGACGAAGACACAAAACAGGAAAGATGAGCGGCACAAACCTAAAACGTTGACTTTCGTAGTTTTTTTTATTGCGGAAGCAAAGTAATCACAAAGGTAAAAACAAAGGAAAGATTCGATAGAACATGAACGAATTACATTAATACACTAGTATTAAACATGAACGAATTACATTAATACACCAGTATTAAACATGAACAAGTTACATTAGTACACCAGTGTTAAACATGAACGAATTACGTTAGCACATCAGTGTTAAACATTGTACTAACGTAATTCGTTCATGTTTAATACTGGTGTATTAATGTAATTCGTTCATGTTTAACACTGGTGTGCTAACGTAATTCGTTCATGTTTAACACTGGTGTACTAACGTAATTCGTTCATGTTTAATACTGGTGTATTAATGTAATTCGTTTGCAGTGTTCAACATGAACGAATTACGTTATTACATCAGTATTACTGATAGTAATTCTTCAGAGAAAGGCTCAGAACATATTATAGACTTTTCGTCCAGACTTCTATCCTTGTTGATTTCGGACCATATCTCCTTTCCCAACTTGGTCTTTGACCAGAGAAGTTGTATCCTAAAGTTGAGAGGCTTGAGAAACCAACTGTAAACAAACTAGTATATGCCAACATTAACTAAACATACGAAATAAAAATTCGTCACTCCCAACCTATGACCTATACGTAGTCTAGACAGATCTAGACAAAATAAACCCTAAAAAAATACACTCATACGACACAGAGCTAAGAAAGTTTAAAGGCTTCCTCTCTCTGTCTTCCTTTCATGTAGCGAAACAAAAAATAACATTATCTTGTCAGTAAGAAACAGATAACACAATTATGGTTCATATATATAATACTTTATGGGATTATCTTATAATACTATTTTATCATTCTCGATTATACATATAAATAGCACTCGGATACACAATACCTATCTTACACACTTTCAAAAGTGTCTTTAATTAAGATATTACGTTTGTAAATTGTTTTTCAGCACAATACACTCCTAACATAGAGTTATCGTTACTTGGGAAAGTTTTCAGGAATGATCATAAATATGCTATTAGCTAACTGTTGTTAGGTAAAGATTATTGAAAAACGCTTATTTTGTTTATATATCTACAAATAGCACTTTGAGAATTAATCTTGCAGTAACAAGACTAGAGATAATACGTTAAAATATCTGTCTATATTTAACTGTTAGCTCGTTATGCCTACTTACGTATAATTTACCCATAAGATCAAGGAGTGGGTCAAAATGCATAAAAATGATAATTGAATCACTCATATCAACATACTCGGATAATTTTTAAACTCAGATTACATTGAGATTATGAGAATGATAAACCACATATTTGAATAAAAAGCTACATGAGACTGAAGAAGAACCAAATCTCAAATCTTAAGAAGATACATCATCTTCACTATAATAAAGTCGACAGTACCCAACACTGTCTCTTCAGTTCTACCAACACTTTCAAATAATAATAATAATAAATTTAGGGTGTAAAAAAACAACAACAATATATTCAACAAAAGACGACGTTTCTAATATGTTATAAACGATTTAATAGAAAATGACAAATATACAGTAATAATTTGAAGAAAACTTAGAACTAACTGAACAAACATATAAAATCTTAAACTAAATACACTAGTTTATATTTACATTCAGTTCTCCAAATCCCATAAGGAAAACTTGGTCTAAAAGAGTTGAATTAGAGCTATGATATACAAGGTAATTAATATGGTAAACTGAATCCAGCAGTCTCTTCTGTCTTTTAAGCTGATCTCAGATGGAAGTCTCAGCTGGAACCTAGCAATGAAGTCTTTCTCGCCATTTTGGTTCTTTAGAACACACCGATTGCCCAGGCATCTTTTATAATGGTTCCTTGGGTTCTCAGGAATTTTATCTGTTAGATTAATTGACACAGCATGTAGAAATTTTCCAGCAGCTTCTGAATATTCCCAAGTTTTATGTTCATTACATTTTGGCCAACACAACAGCCTGCGAGCATATGTATGAAATATTTCAAATGTCACTTACTCCATAGTTAGAGTACAGTCACAGTACTCACGTTAAGCGTTGGTTTCACAATAAGCACCAACATAACTTAGTATTAGATCTCATTGCAATACCCAGCCGGTCATTAATTCATTTAAGTACCCTTTTATAGATATTTGAATATAAAGTTAAAATATTTTTGACATAGCTTCTTTCTGCAAGAACTTTCAAATCTCTTCGTGATCACTGCTAATTTCCAAATAGTCTGAGAACTGGGACTTATATCTTGGGATACCATCAATCAGAGATATGTTGTCACCCGTCTTTCTGTTCCGGATGTATTGTTCTATCTCTATATTTACTTGCATGAAGTTTTTACTTGGTCTCTGACCTGTGGAAACTACTTGTACTTTCTAGAAGCTTATTCTTCTTTTTGTGAGTACTTCTGTTGTCTTTATAATGACCTACATGCTAATATGTGTATTTGACCTTCAAGTCTGTCATTATTTTTATTTTGAGTAAATTAGTAATTATTCCCGTGAAGGAGTATTTTTTAAAAACTTTCCTGACCTTTAGTTCTATTAACTTTTAAATGACCATCAAAGATGTTGTTTGCTCTGTCCTGGATATATAATCTGAAGTCTTTCTTCATGAGAAGAGTTGCTATTAGATAAAGAATGCGATTTTATTATTTTCTCTAGCATTTCCATCAGCAGTTTGTCAGTTAACTTCAATCATTTTACACTAATCAGTGTTATGGTGTGGACATTGTTAATGATCTGGAGAACCCTTTTTTAAGCAACCACTTTCTTTTCAGATGCTATAGTATAAAATTATTCTAAGCGTTAAGATGCTCTGGTAACTGCTTTAAGATTGTAGAATTATGAATTGCCATCATGTTTCATGCGCGATTATATGGTCATTCTATTAGATCAAAGAAGATAGGAAGGTCTCAATGGAATGCTTTACTGTTTATGGCCTATTCCCATTCGGACAGACTGGAACTCAAATGGCAGTATTTTCTTTGTTGGAATAGCGAATGCTAAACTTGAAACGTTTATTTCCGTACTAAATGTCTTTATAGCTAGAGCCATGCAAAATTACCAGTTTAGTATATATTATTTCTCGTACCATCCGGTTTTATGTAGCCATGTAGTTGACTGGTGTATTATTTAGATGAATATTGGGTTCAGACATTCACTACGTAGTCCCAATTTCTTTATATGAAACAATGTGCAAATTAATCATATACTTTACTACTACCCTGCATCTAGGAAATGTATTTTTCCTGTTTTAACTTGGTGCATTAAATCTCGATCCGTTATCGTCTTTATTGTTAATTCGCATGTCTATATTTATAATTTTAGTATATTGCATTTTTTCAGATTAAAACGTTACAAAAATCTTTATGAACAGTTACTGTCATACAGCTTCTAACGCGAAGATGAACATTCATAAGTAACTGTTGAAATTATATTAATTTATAGCACTCTTCTTCTTTCTGAACTACTCATCAGCTGTTTCACAAGCAATCCTCGTCATCCAGTTAATTCTAAATATTACTACAGGTGATTACACTCATGTATATTCACCTACTGAGGACTAACCGTACTTTGTTCCTCCATCATCAATCATCAGTCACGATTAGTTTGATTATCATGATTTGCACCTTTGTACTTTCCATTCTAACCAGCTTCTTAAGAGGACGGCAAGACCAATCTCACACCTAATATTTAGACAAGTTACATACAGTCTCTACACTGTACATAGATATCACTGAAGCAGACCATAAGTGCAAAAGTCCTTGGAAGCTGCATCGGAGAATTTGATAGATTGAAAGTAATTCATTTGATTCCAGTTTCTTTTCCCGTTTGTTTCACAAAAATAATAATTGGTTTCTATATGTGTGGAAATATTGTGGATATTTAGGTTGCGAGCCGTCAGCATCTTTAAATCCCTGTTTGTTATCTTGCTCACAGCACCAGAAGATATTCCTAGCTTCACCTAAATGATTTTATGGGCCTGAACGCTTTCTTCCATAATCACATTCTTCACTTTACAAGCGACTTCATTAATCCAGACTGACTTGGAGTATGGTTTCCGAGCCCGTTGCTGTTCTATGTACTTTACTGTGCGAGTGTATGAACAGATTTCATTCTTTAAACAGTGGTTGCCTTTCAGCTTTACCTCTTTAACAATTTGATGAAGAAAATGTTTTTCCTCAGAAATGATTCTGAAAAATCCCTCCAACAATATGTCTGGGAAAGTGTATAAACAGACTTCATTCTTTACCTCTTTAACAATGTCATGAAGAAAATATCTTTCATCAGAAATGATTCTGAAAAATCCCTCCAACAATATGTCTGGGAAAGTGTATAAACAGACTTCATTTTTTACCTCTTTAACAATGTCATGAAGAAAATATCTTTCATCAGAAATGATTCTGAAAAATCCCTCCAACAATATGTCTGGGAAAGTGTATAAACAGACTTCATTCTTTACCTCTTTAACAATGTCATGAAGAAAATATCTTTCATTGAAATGATTCTGAAAAATCCCTCCAACAATATGTCTGGGAAAGTGTATAGACAGACTTCATTCTTTACCTCTTTAACAATGTCATGAAGAAAATATCTTTAATCAGAAATGATTCTGAAAAATCCCTCCAACTACATGTCTAACCTGCCGAACGGTTGAGAGTTCTTCGTGAAATAAGTAAATAGGTGCCAACCATGTCACACGTGGCGCCACAGTCTGCAGCAGCGGCCACACACAACTTCATTAACAAATGCAAATCGTTGTCATAAATTACCATTAACCATCTGTAGAAACGCAAGAGTCAACTTGCCTTTTCTTTTTACCTGGATCTGCCATGTTTGATTAACAAGTTAATTCCAAACTGCTATTCATCACTCTGAAAACAAGCGCCACGACATTTTTCCTTTCATCCTAACTTATAATAACTAAATATATCTTGCTGATTCTATTTATAAGTGTTAGCTGTTTTTAGGTTTTGATTGCTTACTTGCTTCTAAGTTTTTTAGCACTCATGATATGTTGTTTGTAAGTTATGGATTTCCAAAATGATTTACTAAAAGATATACTCACCAGGGGCTTCCTCATTTTTCCATCTTGTCTAAGGTTCAAGTGGAAGAGGCTCCACAAAAATAGTATTTTTTATTACATGTGCTTTGTTTTGATAGCCGTACGTAGTCTTTATTAATCTCGTATATTTTTTTTTCTAATAAAGTGGTGTTTTTAACGTTATCCAAAGTAAATATGATTGAATAACAACTGTGTGTACTATGCATTTGATTTTAGCATATGAAGTGGCATTTTTTCAACTTTGTCCTAATTAAATGTGGTTGAATAAAACTGTGTGTACTGTCCATTTACTTTTAGCATATAAAGCGGTATTTTTTAACCTTATCCAAAGTAAATATGATTGAATAACAACTGTGTGTACTATGCATTTGATTTTAGCATATGAAGTGGTATTTTTTCAACTTTGTCCTAATTAAATATGGTTGAATAAAACTGTGTGTATTGTCCATTTAATTTCAGCATATTGAATGGTATTTTTAACCTTATCCTACATAAATGTGATTGAATAATAACTGGGTGTACTATCCACTTAATTAAACCTACATTTTTTGGCCCTCTATTGTTGCCCCCCACCCAGTAGTCCTCTCCCACCCAGCCCCCCAGTGGCACAGCGGAATGTCTGCGGACTTACAACGCTAGAATCCGGGTTTCGATACCCGTGGTGGGCAGAGCACAAATAGCCAATTGTGTAGCTTTGTGCCTAATTACTAACAAACAAACCTTCTGTTGTTAGTAATTTTGTCTATAGCATCACGTAAAGTCGTCTCTAGAAAAAGTTTGAGGCTTTTATGTCTAAAAACACTATTCTAACCCTCAGTTCCTGGCTACAGAATTATATATTTTGGTGTTCTAATTATATATATACATTATTAGCTGTTTCTTTGCATCTGTGATCTAACAAAGCTGGCTGTATATTTCATTCACGGATTGTTTAAGCTCCTCAGCTTAAATCGTTGAAACAGACTTCTAAAAATTATGTAGAACCTAGATTTAGATGTCATTCTATCATCATAAGATAATTGACTATTCTAATTTATCAGTCGGCCAAATATTCAGGAATGATGCATATATTTTTGACGTACCTTGTAGTAAAAAATACCAGATAATCATGAGGCTTATTCGCTACTATGATAATTAGTGCTATTATTGAATTCCTAATAGCACTTTTTCAATACTAAAAATATAATATTATTAATGCAATATAAAGAGATAGAGCAGTGATGTATGTGCATCCCACAAATACCCCACCAACATTAGCATTGTTCATGTGTTGCATATATTTGGTGAACTCAAAATATCCATGGCGTCTGACATGTGAAAGTGGGTTTTATCCGGGCACTCCAGTTCCCCTCACATCAAAATTCAAAAGAGCTTTGGACCTTATGGTCCCCGCCGTCCCCTGAAAAGGGCTTCAAACTAAATGCAATGTAATCTATATATAATTTCAATCAAAATCATTTCTTAAAATCCATCTCAATAAAGTGTAATTAGAATACAAATTAATTCCTAAACCCACCCGCATGCATGTCTAACGGCATGGTCAGGTGGTTAGGGCGCTCGACTCGCAATCTGCGGGTCACGGGTTCGAATCCCACTACCACCACACATGTTCTCCCTTTACGCCGTGGGGGCGTTGTAATTTGTCAGTCAATCCCACTATTCGTTAGTAAAAGAGTAGCCCAAGAGTTGGTGATGACTAGCTGCCTTCCCTCTAGTTTTACACTGCTAAATTAGGGACGGCTAGCGCAGATAGCCCTCGTGTAGCTTTTCGCGAAATTCATAACAAACAAACTTACAGCACACATAAGGCCATCAATCTAGTCTATCACTTAAACATTAAAGACGGTTATATGTGGATATCCCTTCGTGTAGTTTTGCAAAGAAATTTTGAAAAAACAAACGTTTTCAGAAATGGTACTCTGAAGTGGAAATGACCACGATAAAATTAAATCGCCTCAATGAGTGCGTTTGCCCTGTTCATTTTCTCGGAAATCAAAGATTATTGTTTTTCAGGTTTCGTTGAAGGTTGTAGAGAAATATGATATGACAAGAAAATAAGATTTTCAATAAAGCAAAGTGGTTGAACAAGGCGGCATCTGGTGTTGGTAAAAATTATAATTTTGTTTAGTTAAGATACTTTCAAATTTCTCAAAACAATTCCTTGCCAAATAGTATATATCAAATAAGGATATACAATCTGGATTGTTGTAATTCAATAAAATGAATATTTCGTAGCATTAGGTTTAACTAAACAGACTGGTAAAACAAATAACAAAGTTTGGCATAAAATGAATAAATCATGTTTATGAAACGTCATTATCTTTAAAACAAGCTTAGAAATTGTTCAATCTTTACCGTATTAACTATATTTTTTATTATTTTAAATCTCCATTGGATAGGAAAGTTGTATTGATTAGAGTACTGTATGAAAAAAGTATTTGTAATCCATGATTAACACTTAACCAAAGTTTAAGGTAAAACTTCACGAATAACAGTCATCTAACACTAAAACATGATCTTATATAATGCCCTTTGAACTGAGGATAACTATGCACAATTCATTTCGCTTTCACTCATAGTCAGATAAAATGAGCTACGTAAACTGCATGAACTTTCTTTGCATTATTAACGTTTTGAGATAAAAATTGCATGAAATGTGATAAATTGGAAGAGGTAGGATGCTAGTTTCATAATCAAGAGTTATATCAAGACACTCTACATCCTAAGAATATCATAACTGTGTATTAGTATCTCAAATAATAACGACGCTTGTCCCTTAAATGTCGCATAAGCAAACAAAAGACAGAGGGCGAAAAATATTAACGTAATGGTGCAAGTTTGGAATTTACGTAGCTGAAATATTAAGATTAGAAATCAACATGAAAAATTGGTTTTAAATTTCTAATTATAAAAAACATTTGAATTGTGACATATGTAATGTGCTGCCATCTGTAGTTCGTTGTGAGAGTGTATGTGATGATGATATATATATATATGTGTGTGTGTGTCTACTTCAGATTGGTACTCTTCTTTCACTAGCAACTAGGAAGGTTTATTATAGTTTCTTTTTCATAGTTTTGTATTATGCAGTTAAACTAACCACCAACAAAACTGTATATAAGATAAAAAATAGGTAACATACGTACTAAAGACATAAAAAATATTCCGAAGAATTTATATAGATTTTTTTGGTTGGGTGTGGCCTAGTAGTTAGCGTATCAGCATTGTAACTCCGACGGTTCATGGTTCACCTCCATTTGCCACAAAATCGCGCTTTGAACTTCGGAGCCGTGTGTGCGATCCATGAGTGACAATCAAATGCCACTATTCGAACAGACGATAGTAACCCAAGAGCTGGCGGTGGGCTTAGTTGACTAGCCGCCTTTCCTCTAGTTTATCAATTCAAAGTTAATGACGTCTATGCGCAGACAGTACTTTATGTAAATATTCGCAAAGGAAAAAAATACTGGCTTGTTTGCCCATTAAAGTTAATGAATAAATGAAACTCATCTTATGAAAAAAGTCAACTTTTTTAAATAAAATGCGGTTCCCACTTATATAAAGTATTCTGAAGTGATAAACTGTTATTTTAAATGATGCTTAAAAGTCCAGCGTATGCTTAAAGAAACAAATACTCTAGACTGAAGAGGTTTCCAAACTGTAGTTCGCGGCCCCCTGGGGATCCGCGATAGTACTTAAAAGGGGTCCGCAGTAATACATCAAATTTATGAAATTACCATTTACTGAAAGAGTAACGAATAAAATAAAATTTGAGGTTTCTCTCAACTTGCTTATTTAAAATCGAAGTATAGAAATAAGACAAATGTGGCCGAATCTTCATTTGAAACTGTCAGACATTGAGCCAGAAATTCATAAGATTGTTTCAGCAAAGCAGTATGATTCTTCACATTAAATATTTTACTTTTCATTGTTCTTTCTTAAAACTAGAATCAAGCTGTAAAGGTAGTAAAATACTCTTATGATACACCAGTTACACATGATAAAAACTATTTTTAAGGGAGGTGGTCCGCAAATACAGTAAAGAAATTGAAGGGGGGTCCGCCGGTTGGCAAAGTTTGGGAACCCCTGATCTAGAGCATTTAGTCAATTAATGAATTGTTTGATTTGTTATGAATATAAAACCTTACGCTAGGTAACCCAGTTGAAATTAATTAGTAAAGGCATGAGGATGAGTATTGTTTGTTTGTTTTGAATTTCGTGCAAAGCTACACGAGGGCTATCTGGGCTAGCCGTCCCTAATTTAGCAGTGTAAGACTATAGGGAAGACAGCTAGTCATCACCACCCACCGCCAACTCTTGGGCTACTCTTTTACCAACGAATAGTGGGATTGGCCGTAACATTATAACGCCCCCACGGCTGAAAGAGCGAGCATGTTTGGTGTGACGGGGATTCGAACTCGCGACCCTCAGATTGCGAGTCGAGCACCCTAACCACCTGGCCATGCCGAGGATGTGTAGAAACACAAGAATAAGATAAATGCTTATATAATTCACTTATTAAATTTCGTGTTCTACTTTTCTTTTTTCTTGCATGGTTCGCGTTATTTCTTTTTGTTGTTGTTGTTACACATTTCATCTTACCAATAATTTACTAAAAATTCTAATAGAGAAACGATTTTGGTAAATATTTTCTTTGGCATTTAATCTTGTTCTTGATAAAAGTCTATTGTTAGGCGATAGAATGATCGACTGCTATTAGTGGTGTAAGACTCACGAAAATAGAGACTTGTTTGCAAAGGGCTAACTGTGTTGTATCACGAGTAAGTAATCTTTTTCTTTTTTTTTTTTGGTTTCTAATAATTTACTCGTTTGTCACATTTGAAACTTGTTTCGCTTTTCTTGAATTATTACTTGCTTAATTACATAAGTATTACTCCTTCAGATCAAACTTGATTATTTTAGTAAAGCTCTCTAAGCTTGCCTTCTAGTTGATAAAAATATTTAGCATGGAAAGAAATCGGTTTCCGAGTACGTACGTCTTGCTTGTTCTTGACTGCTTGACCTAGAATGATGCACACTAAGTACAGGAAATCCTGTATATAGATAAGCTTACATGTGATTTCTAAACCAGCAGAATACCAGCGCTAATTTGTGTAAGATTCGGTTTTCTGGAACCTCTACATGTCACTTATTTTGTATAAACAAAGCTACTTGCAATATCTTAGAATGTTAAGCCTAAAAATGTGTATGTTGTAATAACTAAGACAGGAAATAGGCGTACAAGCGTTGTTTGTTAGGGTAACCTTTGCGTGCATGTTGAAGTTTGTTTTGTTTTTTCTAAGGTTAATCGGACGAGTTACAAAAGGGTGTATTTATTTCCTGCTGTTATTCCAGTACTTATCAAACTTATTATGTCACTTTGAATAAGTATATTTAGCATTTCACCGACAAGACCATATATTTTTAAAACTTGGTACTTTTACAATAGCAAACCAGTCATCCAATCACTCCATTTAAATTGTACAAGTAAGGTCTTGTTGTTTTGTTTATTCGATTTGATAAATTAACGCTCGTACACCATTTAAGAAACCTGCATTTCTCTCGAACATTATGTTGATATTACAGTATAACAAGACGTTTCCAGGGAAAAAAAAGGCTTAATTATCCTCTACTCCATTTGGGAATCATACATTTGATTAGCATAGATTTTTAACGCTTATAAAATTCATCTCACAACCCTAAATTTTCACTTAAAAACCACAATCGTGGCCAATAATAATTCGATATTTTAAGATTAGTTAGCAATTGGTTTGGGTTGGGCTAATGTTTAGGGTGCCAGAACTGTGAATGCGCTCTAAGACTGACTGTCAAATCCCGCTGTTTGATCAGACGTGAACAGTCCGAAAAGTAGGTGTTGGATGCTGTTTGACTAGTTGGCTTCCCTTTAGCATTTTCGTGTTCAAATTTAAGGGACCTGCAAATAGCTATCTGTGTAGCTTTGCACGAAATTATGAAACAAATAAATAAATAATAACCATTTTTGAAAAAATAATGTTTGCTTTTTAATTCGAAAACTCCAATAGAACAATATGGTTAACTTTCAAATAAACATTTCATATTTGAAAAAATGAATTACCCTCTGTTACATCGTTATAAAAACAAAAAGGGAAATCGTAAGATACATCTAAACAATGAATAATTGCATTAATCTATACCCCTTGGGTCAGCGGTAAATTAAAATCCAAGGTTCGATTCCCACCAGTGACAGACTACATGTAGCCCATTGTGTAGCTTTGCACTAAGGAAAGAACAACAGCATTATTTTTTAACTTATTAGTATTTTAAATGTCTAATATCCTATTAAAATAATTTCTTCTGAGTAACTTCCATTATGGTTTGAGGAACTAGAGTTCTTTTGTCGCTAACTCTTAAATAAATTAAGTTTTCTGTAGCTGAGTATAGCATTACGTCGCGACTCTGAGGCTTGTTTCTTTGTTTTGAATTTCGCGCAAAGCTACACGAGGGCTATCTGCGCTAGCCGTCCATAATTTAGCAGTGTAAGACTAGAGGAAAGGCAGCTAGTCCACCGCCAACTCTTGGGCTACTCTTTTACCAGCGAATAGTGGGATTGACCATCACATTATAACACCCTCACGGTTGAAAGGGCGAGCATGTTCGATATGACGGGGATTCGAACCCGCGACCCGCACATTGTGAGTCGAGTGCTCTAACCATCTGGCCATGCCGGGCCGACTCTGAGGCAAGCAAATTTCTGGTATAACCAAAATGAAAAAAAAAATAATTATGAAAATATTAAAGAAATACAAGCATGGTCACGTGATCGAAACCTGGCACTAAACATACACACCATTTCAATCTTGTGAGAGTTATAATGACGGTCAACCTTACTATTTATTGTTACAGAGTATATCAAGAATTGGCAGGGGATTGAGGCTCCTGTGGGGGTCAATTCGAATTACATACGGCGGCAATTAGCTGTAGTAGCTTTGCCATAAACAAACAACCACAGGAAACAGTCTAATATGCAAATTACTTTGTCCAATAAACAAGAAAACATGGTCATGTATAAGAGCTGAAGTATCGCGTTTTAGAGCATATGTATTATTACAACATAGCCCCTTGTCGTAAATTATGAAATACAATACATTTTTAAGCCTTCGAACATGTTAGCCTATAACGTCTTTTGTAGAAGAAAACATTACAGTTATCTAAGCCGGTTCTAACCTTTTTTTTTGCTCTGTGAATTCTGACTAAAACTATTGACATTATTCTTTGCACTTTTTGAAACTCTTTTCCTACTTTTAAACGCATTTCTGTGAGCAACGTTAATTCGTTTTCAATTAAATTAAATGAATTTGGAAAAGTTGTTGTGTGTTACTGTGAAACACGTTCTATACTCTGTATTACACTTAATGCATCTGCCAAGGTATCTAAAAAATAAACACAAACTTTTCTTATATTCATTGTAATTATTAACAGCATTACTAATTAGTTACTCTTTTCTTATTACGAGAACACAAGCCTTTGTAACAAAAAAGACTCAGGATTGAATCTCAGCCGCTATCGACATTTTTCTGCGGCCGGCAGCAGACCAATAACCAAATAATTAATATTTAGTAATAAACAAAGTAACACATAAATAATTAGAGTTATGTTATCGTATAGATTACTAAAGTTTGTTTGTAGTTAAGCACAAATCTACACAATGGGCTATCTGTGCTCCGCCCACCACGGGTATCGAAACCCGGTTTCTAGCGTTGTAAGTCCGCAGACATACCGCTGTGCCACTGGGT